>NC_092690.1:36801220-36987176 GCF_964275005.1 Diadema setosum | reverse complement strand
ACATTATTACATACAAATAAAATGGAGATCCATATTACTATTTTACTGACGTTATTTGGGCATTATTCAGGGCTACACCACGTTTTTTTAAAAGGGCGGGGGGGGGGGGGGCGGTCAAATCGCCCGTCAGTCAAGAAGAAAGAAAAATCAAAAGAAAAGAGAATCAACAACAACAAAAAAAGTCTTCATACCTTTAAGGTCTGATTTTCCGCCGAAAGTCGGCTGACAAGCAAAAACAAACAAACAAACAAACAAACAAAACAAAAACTTGCCGCCACTTCCCTCTCACTTTATATTTCGTGCAAAAAGAGTGGGATCTTCGATACCTGTAAAGTGTGTGTATGTGTATGTGGGGGGGGGAGGGGGGCACCAAGCTTCCCCCCCCCCCCCCCCCCATGCTGCGCCGGTCCGGTTATGGGCTTGTAATCGTGGTGATGGTGACTGTCGCCGATCATCCCCCCACTCCTCAGTACGATTTACGCCATTGCCAGTAGCTCTATATCACTGTAAAGACTTTTGCACATAAAAAAGTGGCAGAAACTTAGAATTTATACGCGAATCCAGTAGGTAACACCGCTTGCTAGTCATTACCATTTAAAAAGCAAGTTATATGTCAGAGGAAAGGAATCGCGAGAAACGCTTTAATTGTTCTATGGTATTTGGCAATTTATCGATCGGTTTGGGTAGGCTTGTGCGTTTCAGCAGAATATGCGAAGTCGGCACGCCGTCGACTGAGTCGGGCGTACGAACGTGGCACATGAAGAAAAGCATGCCCCCATGCTTGGTATACACAAGGGGCATTTCTCCTCCCAAACAAATGTTTTGCATCTTCAGACCTGAAGTTCAACGATCTGGTGCAAACTTTTTGGTGCACCCCCCCCACCTCCAAAAAAAAAGTAATAATGGAAATAAACCGGTCTTTTTCATTAAATTATTGATAGCAAAATCACGGAATTAAGGTCTTATTTTGAGTGTGCACCATCCCCCTACTACACAACGGAGAATCTGTACATTCACATTGCAGTTTAACGTTTAGTGCACACATGGCACATTTGGAAAACTTGTTTATGTTTAAAGTGTAACCACAGTCTATACTTGTATGCATTGGGGAGGGGGAGCAAGGAGAAGACGTTGGAGAGTGCTGTCACCACCCTTCATAACTGGTACGAGGGAGGTTTTGCTTCTCTAAAATTGAAATTGAGATATCTCGTATATGCATATTTGGTGGAATATTTGGGAAATTATGGAGAAAAAAAATCTTACTGGGGAACCGAGTGATGAAAGGGTTGATTAGGGGATATTCCCTTTGTACATGAGGGAACTGTTGAGTTTTCGTAATATAAGTTATAAGTCTTGTACACTCAGAATCAATCAGATTTGTATGTGTGTGTGTGTGTGTGTATGTTTGTATGTGAATCTGGAAAGGGTAACTACAGGGCATATAAAAAAAAAAAGCTAACACTATTTAAAAAATTGTCTTAATTACATTTCAAAATATTTGGATTTTTTTTTTCATATTTATGGATGCTAAATAGCCTCATCTATAAGGTGCAATCAACAAAAGTAATTTTTGTTCACGATTGGTTGAACACCGACGCTCTTTGTCCACTGTGTCAAAAAATAACTTGCGCCAAATTGAAAGAATAAGATAAATTCTGCCAGCAGTCTCAGTGAGTGTTCTCATTTAAACAAATTGCTCTTTTTCTCACAGTTTTGATTATGTTATGATAGTTTAGGAATTTTCTGGCGATTTTCTGTCACGTTTTAAATGATTCTATTGTGTTATGGAAGGTTGATTAACAACATCAAGATCTTTTAAGCACAGTTATCACAAATCATGCACAGACATATCAAACCCACATGCCAGTCACTCAGTCAAGAAGAAAAGTACAAAATTAATGCATCCTCAGATCATTCAATCAATACAATCAATCAATCAATCAAATCAATCAATCAATCAATCAAATCAATCAATCAATCAATCAATCAATGATTCGATCGATCGATCAATCAATCAATCAAGCAATCAATCATTCTTTCAATCAATAATTCAATCAATCAATCAATCAATCAATCAATCAATGCTTATGTAATCGACCTATCAATCAATCAGTCAGTCACAATATTGTAGGCATGTTCAAAGTGGCAGATCGTCATAATAGTGGGGGGCGCAAGGATTTTTGGTTCAAATTTTTCCAAAAGCACCAAAATTTGGCACACATGTAGCACAAACCATACTATTTCGATTTTTGATGGGCGCCAAGAAGGGCGCCCTCTGGGGCGGCCATATTGGCAAAATCCAATATGGCCGCCATATAGGTTTAAAGGTCACCTGCATTTGAAAACATAAAAGGGTTACAATCATTTAAAAAGTTAGTTTAAGAGGTTTTCTGGATCAAGGAATTCGAATCTGAAGTTGTTTTTGTGGTTTGAAGTCAATTTTTTCTTATAAGGTCACCTTAAGGTCATATCGGGGTCAAGCCATTGTATTCATAACAGTTTATTGAAAAAAATGGCTTGCCCATGGTCAATATTCCAGGAATGCCAGCCTGAGTAATAGAATTGCAGTTGTCGACGGCTGAAAAAAGGCGTATTTCTTGTGAAGGGCGCCCTCCAGGGCCGCATATTTTCACAATCCAATATGGCTGCCACCTACGTTTAAGAGCCAGTATAATAATTAAAAACCGTTAAGTGTTACAATAATTCGAAAAGTCAGCTCTAGCGGTTTTATGGGTCAAGGAATTCGATTCTGAAATCATTTTTATGGTCTGATGTCAACTTTTCCCTATAGGGTCTCCCTAAAGGTCATTTGGAGTCAAACCATTATATTCACAATATGTGATTTAGAAAATGGCTTGCCTATAGTCAATATAGGAGGAATGCCAGCCCTGCTAATAGAATTGCAGTTGTTGAGGTCTGTGAGAGAGGGAGAGGTGGGCTTTCTCACGAGTAACATCAATATGAATTATCCGCTTTCGTGTTAAGATTTGAAACACTAGGTATGCACTCATGAATCATAATAAGAACCCCTTCTGAGAGTAATTAGGTTTAAGGATCTTACTCAAATCCTTATTTCACAATTAAATTTGAAGACTTGGTAACCCTTCAATTTCATTTTTAATGATTACTTACGGTAATTTTTTTTCTGCATCATTTCAATTATGGCCTGTTATAATATGGCTACACAAGCTTTGAAGTAAGGTTCTGTCCAAAGCTATGGAATATCATAGTTCATGCCACAATCATTCCAATAATTATTTTTACATTACAGGCGCTAAGAAGAAATGTCCTCACCGACTGGTCATATTTGCGGAATTCAATATATTTGCATTTGCTTTAATGACAACCAAAAGAGCTAGTTAGAATTATGGGTGATGCCCTTTCAAAGAGTTTTCAAGATTTGATTATTGGATTATTATTTCCATCTTCATCTGCAAGGAATGCAATAAAAACATACATATATGAGAAATAGATTCCTATTGCTACCTAATATATTAATAGTTTAGCAATAAGGGGAGGGGGCTACTCTCTATATTACCAGCGTTCTTGACGTTGCCACTAAAAAGAGAAGTGTTTTTATTTCTCTGTTGCAGTTCAGGGATCCTCAATCGCAATAGATATTCATAATTCAGATTTAAATTCAGTGGAATAATAATTATGAAGATCACTCCTAATCTGGATGAAAAAAAGAAAAACAAATTCTGTCGTGTTTAAGGGAATTTTAGTACATCATGTAGGCATCAATTTGCTATTTTCGAACTTGTGTAAGAATGTTCGACTCCAAAGTCCTTACAGGAAATTTTATGTGCCTCCACAGCTAAATATGCCGTTCAGAGAACATGAAGGTCCTGGTGACGCCATGTAGGGAACAAGCATATTTCACAGGTGCAACAGTGGCACCATTAACAGGGCATAGATTAGATATGCTATAGTACAACTTCATGACACCTTCTAGGGTCTATTGAGATTCTATCCAAAGTGCTTGGACGCAAATTGGTATGATATCAAAAGACTTTATAAATTGGTATCTCGTTGGTCTGAAGACTATAGGTTGCAACTCTACTCTCCGCAACATCTCTGCGACGCATCTGGAGACGAGCCCAATCTCCAGGAATTGCCGGAGAATCGAACATTTTCGATTTTTTGCAGGGACTATTTTCGTCTTCCAGCTTGTCTCCGAGACGTCTACGAGACGTCTCTGAGAAGTCGCCATCACTGTGGCCATGTCGTGGGGACTAAATTTGTCTGCAACATGTTCGAGATGTCCCCGCATATTGTGGAGGCCGTAATAACGTAATGGCGACGAGATGGAGAAGTCGCTGAGAAAAGACGTCTCTGATAAGTCCCTGCGACTGCAAAAGCCGTGCCAACATCCCCGTGACTTCCAATCAAATAAGTTGTCCCTTTGTTTGAAGACGTCTTGGACATCGCCCTGGAAATCGGTTTAGTTGTGATAGCGAAAATAATTTCTTCGAGACGCTGGCATTGCGACAATGTCTCCTCCCGTCAGATAGGCCCTCAATTCCCTCCCCCCCCCCCCACCCCCACTTTAAGTTTGCAGCAATATCAAACTACTGACCATGGCTCATCTGACAACTGCTCTACATTGTGCATTTTCACATTCATTCATTCATTCATTCATTTCATTTCATTTTTTCCATTTCCATGTTTTCCACCTCCTAATGCATGACTTGAAACAGCTGTGGTGCAGAAGAATGAAATTTGGTACTGTAGTATTGCGGAGAGTGGCTGATAGTACTAGTAATTGCCATGTACCTGTGCCATCTTTCCTCAACTCCACTCCCTGAAGTCAAGGATCACATCATGACCCATGCTGTCATGATTCCAGTAGAAACTCACTTGCAGCAGCATTCATCTTCGAAATGTTGATACAGCGCCTCTTGAGCAGATAGGGTGGTTTCTGATGATCTGCTCCCACGTTATGACGAGATGATGCCTACCCTCGTTGACGCTGGCTGCCCCATAAACCTTGTTGCTCATCAGTCCTTGCTGGACATGAGCACGATTACTAAAGTAGTTAATGTGTCAGTGAGCTCTGGTTTCCTGACCCATACTACTTAGGCATTTTGCATTCCACATTAAAGCAAGTCTGAAGTAATGTCGCACCGTGTCAGTGCCTGGTGATGTGCTGTGGAAGAGAGGTATGCTGTACAGGAAAGACCACGACCCACCGGTAACTCCCTCAGATCAAATGGATTAAAAAAAGCACCCTACCCAAAATGTGATGTTATGCTCATCCGTGCGATTGTATACTGTTTTCAGAAAATGCTTTCAGAAAACATTATGTCATCCTTTGTAAGGATATCTTTGCGTAGATCGCATCTAAGATGTTGGAAAGCTGAAGGGTTGTGAGATCACAATTCCTGTTGGATATTTCCGTCTCGAATCAGGTGCTCAAGATTAATTGTCCGTCCAATTTATTCTTGGATATCTGTGCGCTGATAAATGAGGGCAGTTCTTTATTTTTCAATCGTAATTTTCAGGAAGACGCTACGCTCTTCCAATCATAACTTGAGATTTGAGTGGTGCCATCACCATCTCTTGTCAGAGGACTGCACAGTGTTGCTGCACAAAAATGCTAAGATTATTTTCTTCAGGATCAGTATTCAATACAACATCAATAAGTGTTCAGTCTCCCTAGTCATTTGCGCTTTCAGTAAAGAAACGGTTCCGTTTGATAAAAAAGATAAGAAAAAAAAGATAAGAAAAAACTTTCAGCTGAATTGTTTTCACCTACTCTGATAAGATGCTGCCATTAAAGGACTTTAATGATCGAATTTAGTTAACTGCCCTTAGAATACTGGTCTGACCTGGATTGAGGAGCTCCATTCCCTGGGAGCTTCGGCCATTGCTTCTTTCACTGAAGAAGCAGACGCTGTCTTGTCAAGGGAGTATGTCTTGTCAATTTCAGCAGGAGGAGAATCATATCGCTTGCCAGCTGGAAACTTATGTAATTGACCATGAAAGGGGACGAGGTGGCTCAGTCGGTAGCGTATGGCTTGCGGTCTAAAGACTTGTGTTCCGGCGCAGGTTCGAATCCCACTTATCTCAAGTCTAGCTGAGCAGTGGTGTGTGTAGTAGAGGCACAACACTTTGCACCTCATCACTTGGATATAAAAAGTGGAAGTCCCTTGTGTGTAAGAATCACAAATCCAGACAGATGAAAAGATCCCGAATCGGCATTCCGTTATC
Source organism: Diadema setosum (assembly GCF_964275005.1). Taxonomy (NCBI): domain Eukaryota; kingdom Metazoa; phylum Echinodermata; class Echinoidea; order Diadematoida; family Diadematidae; genus Diadema; species Diadema setosum. The sequence goes on along the minus strand of NC_092690.1, from coordinate 36,980,963 downwards.
GGAAAATTCAAGGTGCATAAATCGGTAAAGGGGTCCACCCCAAGTACATACAACTGACCAGCTAGTTGTATACGGGCTATCCAGCTACCTCGTCAGAAGGAAAAAAGAAGACAAAATAAGATTAGGCGTGTTATTACCCTCTTTGCCATTGCACTCTGATTCGGCACCTTGGAATAGGATGGCGGCCGTATTTAAGCATGTATATTATAGACATATATGTATGTATATATATATATATATATATATATATATATACATATATATATATATATAGTATATATTGAAACAAAGAAAGGAAAAACTGACCAGAAACAATTGATAATTAGTGAAAACTTTGAGCAAAGAAAATGAGAAAAGAAAACGAAACCAATGGAAGCCCGTTTTCTGTGCTCAAAGATTTCATATATACATACATGTATATATATATATATATATAAATATATACATATATATCTTCAATATAGTTTTTTTTTTCATTTATTTTTCATAATCATTATTGATATGTAGGGGGATGGAACCGCTCTTGGCCCTAATTGACCATTGAAGGAGTATGGAAGAGGTGACAAATGGACAAATAGGGGTACCAGTGAATTGCAGTTGAATGTTCACAGACACCATTTCGAAAAATGCACAAAATGCCTGATTTGACCCTTATTTGACCTTGAAAGTGACCTTGAGAGGTGATAGTGACCTTGAATTGCAGAAATGATATTTAGAATCACATTATCTAACCCCGTAAAATCTTCCACATGGGATTCATAACATTAATCAACCTTTTCAATTTGTAACTGCAGTTGACCTTTAACCCGGATGGCGGCCATATTGGATTTCACCAATATGGCGGCCCCAAGGCTTTTTAGTCTTGGCGCCCATTAAAAATCGAAATAGTATGGTACAAGGGACCTATGAGCCAAATTTGGTGCTTTTGGAAGAATCTGAACCAAACCGCCCATTTTGAGCCCTTAGGCCCCCAACTATAAGGAATATCACCTCCCCCCGTGGCTTAAAGGGTCAGGTTTTGTTTTGTTTTGGTACTTGTTCATCGGAAATGACCACTGCTCTCTTCCCTTATTGTTTCCACCACCAGCCCCTTTCCTCCTTTCTTCTTTGGGTAATTTACTGTAAAAACTGCATTTCAAACGCTGATACACATGTATTTGAAATTAATGAGCTTTAGTTTTCTTTAAAAGTGACACAATCGGTGTTCAACAGGATGATTCTTTTTTTTTTTTTTTGCATATCTGAGCAAGGTGAAAAGGGAAATGAAATGACAAAATTATAGTGTTTAACAATGTTCTGCTTTATCTTCTACTTTAGTCCTTTCGTTAGTCCCTGGACTTCCATATCAATCCTCGACGTATCCTCCTTCCCTTTCGACACACTTCCTTGCTGTTGCTGAATTTTCCATCTTCTTTCAATTTGGCACAATTTTTTTTTTTCACATTCGGGACAAAGAGCGTCAGTGTTCAGCCAAGCATGAACAAAAAATTGTTTTGTTGATTGCACTTGATAGATTAGTCTATTGGGCATCCATATATATGGAAAAAAAAAAACTCTTCCAAATATCTTGAAATGTAACTTAGACATTTTTTTCCACTTTTTTTATAATAATGATAATAACAAAAGGACATTTATATTGCGCAGCTACTATAGTGATATACTCTACTGCGCATTACAAAATGACATGCATACAAGATATTCAAACAGAAAATACACTACTTCAAGAGATGACTTTTTAACCTGGCCTTAAACTCATTAATTGTAATTGCCTGTGTTACAAACAAAGGGAGATTATTCCATAATTTTGGTGCAGCGTACAAAAATGCCCTGTCACCAAGAGTAACTTTTGATTTCGCCGATGGATTTTTCAATAATGCTTGATCCCGTGAACTTCGAAGATGATAAAATGTTTGAAATGATGTTTTTAACTCTACAAGTTCCTGTATGTACACTGGTGCTGTACCATTAATAGCTCTATATACAATTAGCAGAGTTTTAGATATGATTCTCTGCTTTACAGGCAACCAATGTAATGCACGTAGTAATGGACGACAATGAGAAAAAAACGAGGAGAATTACAAACTAATCTAGCACATGCATTTTGCACCCTTTGTAGTTTACCTAACTGATTATCAGGTAAGCCATGAAATAAACTCTTACAATAATCCAATCTGCTTGTGATAAACGCATGGATGATTTTTTCGGTACTTTCCCGTGTCAAATGCTTCCGAATATGTGCAATATTAAACAAATGAACTAATGAATTTTTACATACTTCAGAGATATGTCTGTCAAAAGCTAGGCGTGAATCAAACCACACTCCCAGATTCCGTGCAGAATCAACAGGATAAATATCAACATCAATCACTTTCAGGCTTTAAGTGCGTAATTTTGAAACTTGCTGTTGAGTGCCACATATTACAAATTCGGTTTTCTTATCATTAAGTAGAAGATTGTTGGATAATAACCATTTGTGAAGATGCACAATACATCGCTCTATAATGGACATGGGCGTAAATCCCGGGGGGATGGGGGGATATATTCCCCCCCCCCACACTTTTGAAGGAGGGGGGGGGGTGGCCTGTACAAATATCCCCCCTGAAATTCTCCCAAAAAAAGATGTAGGAACAAAAAAACAAACAAAAAGAAATGTGGTGATATTGATTTCAGCATAATGGATTATTGCATAGCCTATAATCTAGGCGGAGAATTCAGTAATTGCCTTTGTAATTTGCTGTTAAAGATAAAATGGAGTTCCTGTTAAGGTGCATTTCACCGAGTGAAACCATGATTCAAAGTATCTGGATATATCTGCTAGTCAGTATGATGCTTAGGGAGCATTATAACTCATGTTTGATTACTAGAATGTCAATTTAGATGAGAACTGCAGTAGTGACTCTCGGAAAATAACGGCTCGTTTAAACGGAAGGATTTGGTCTCGCGAGCGCATGATTCACAACGCCCCCTTGCGGTCCCGAGAAGAAAGTCGGTTTTCGGATACTACTCACAGAACTCTTGAGAGAGTTCTGTGATATTCTACTGAAGTGTACTGTACACAATGTAAGCGCGACCGCATCCCAGAGGTTACGATCCGCGATCCGTTTATAGCTAGCAGAGCAAGCTGTCGACAACTGCGTACATTGTGTGTGTAGCCCACAGAGATTTCTGTGATATAGCCACTGTGTGCGTCTCATGTCCGACGTCCTGTAGTGCACGATACCCCTGTGCGGTTTATGTTGTGTGTACGTATGATACTCACTGTCGTATTTCAGTCATAGGGGCATGGATGGGGCCGCCAGCCAAACGTGTGCTATACTCAAAGTGTCTAGTACTGTGTGGTGGCCATGAGCACTATATGTGTACCCATATTGTACACATGCCCAGCACGCAACGCGCTTTCCACCACTCTTTGCCTTCCACCAACAAGTCGACACTCGGTGCTAGTCATGCTTCCACCGAAGAGTTGATTCAGTACACTAAACAATGTAGTCCGTGGCGATATCGTTCTGGCCTCAGTTCGCTATGACAATGCCAATCACTATTGGTACATGCGTGGCCGGCCGTGGCAAGTGAGCTGGCTTCTTTCGTTCGCCCCGTTGCGAGCTATATATTTTACACGTATTATGTACTTGGGTACTGTTTGTATTCATACGACCAGCTACGAGCTGCGTGTTTAATAGTGGACTGTTCTGCAGATCATGCTATAATAAACAATGAGATTCTCTCGCCATATGTGTTGACAAGAACAGATAAAATAACTCAAACAATCAAAGATAGTCCTCCCATTTTTCTTGTTTTTGTTATTCTGTCGATAAATGAGCTTCCAAGTAAAAAAAAAAAGAAAAGAAAAAAAAAGAGTAAACAATAGTGGGCCTGTACGTTTTGTGAAGGACATGTTTAATGTTGTTCGTCGGGTGATTTGTCGACAGGCCATGGACCTAATAATATAGGCCTACTAGTAAAAGGGCATTCATCGTACACATTTTCGCACACGCATAATACCTTGCGTATAGGACATACCTGTCCTCTACGATTACCGTCCTTTTTTTCTTTTTTTTTTTCTTTTTTTCTTTTTTTGCTCTGGAATATGCTACGGAAAAGTGAAATATTATTGAGATCACAAGTGACAATCATTCTGCCATCATTTCTTTTAAAAACTGCCTGCTTTTCCCTAGCGAAAGTGTTTGCTTTGAGGTATGATTTCCAAACATACACCTCAAGACTGCACATTCACTTCATTTGATTTTTCTGCGTTATTTTCTTCTGCGCATATAGTTTTAGATTTCTCGAATCTCCATCTTGTTCTTCTACCGGCTTGCTGGCGGTGACAATCATGGGATCAAAGCAGTAAAGCATGCTAAAACTGTCTTTGAGACGCTTTTGAGATGTAGGCCTACAGGTACATGATTGACACAAAATTTCTCATGATCTCAGGTCTTTCTGCTCCTCATCATCTGTATCTATTCAAAGACATTTCTGTCTGGAAAAGGCACATCTGCGAAACAAGACTGAAATGAGGGAAACGATCATTTTGTTAGTGACGATACATGATCACACAATCAAGTAAACCTAAGAAAGAACAACTGCTCTCATATTTATTTATTACTGATGATCATCTACACAGCCAAAGTTGCCACAGTCGAGATGTTGACGCTGCCGCACGTATACCACGTGCTGTTCATTTCTAATCTTAATTTTACTTTATTATTGTCTTTAGTTGCATAGGCCTGATTGTCAGAGAAAGACATAATCCGAAATCGAAAGAATTTTTGTTTTGCTTTTTTTCCTGTTTTTTTTTATTTTTTTTTTACCGATTGTTTGTAATTTTCAAATTAGTGGGGCCTATTGAGATACGTTTTGTGATTGTAGGACATGTTTGTTGTTGGTCAGGTGATTTGTCGAGAGAACTGACAACCAAATTTGTTAATCCTGTTTGTGTTATTGTCGTTTTAGGGTTTTGTTTTTTGTTTTTTGCTTTGTTTGTCCCGCATGATAGGGCCTGTGTTCTGTGCGTATATAGTTACTGCGGCCGGCTTGTAAAGACAACAGGGTCTTGTTCAATTTGCCATGGTTTTTACACTATATCATTTATGATGAAAGAAAAGCAATTGAGTATATGAATATAAGAACGACCCAAGTCCATTGATGACCATTTCAAGTAAACTTAAAAAAACTTCATATTTTTTTGTGATGGGAAAGCAACATTGTATATACAATTTAGAACATATATTATTATGACAATTAACATTTACATTAATTGTGGAGAGGCCATTTTGTGTAATGGACTTGGGTCGTTCTTTGATTCATATGGACTTGGGTCGTTCTTTGATTCATACACGTGATATTCTGCTATAGAGATGAGAGAAGGACGAGAGAGGGCGCTATAATATGAATGTAAGAACGACCCAAGTCCTTCATGTTTACATTCATATAAGAGTTAATTCATTTATTTCAGGCACTTCCGGGGGTAATTAGGATTTATCATTTATACATAACATGAGTCCATGCATAAGCTACAATTTCCCATGTCAAACTAAATTTGGCCAAAAATTGGACTTGGGTCGTTCTTATATTCATATACTCAATTCTCTCGCCGTAAGTGCTGACAAGCCAAATCAAAAAATCAATAACAATCTTTGCATCGTTTTTGCCAACTCTGTCCATAGCCTAAATGAGCTGTCCAATAAAAAAAAATGCACTAGATATCGTCAACTAAACCTATAGAAGTAATAAAAGCTTGATGATCTACACACGGTCAACGTTGCCATAGTTGACGCTTCAGCCTGTATATGCTGAGCATTTTTTTCTTAATTTCATTCCTTTTCTTCTTCTTTTTTTTTTCTCAGCGTACTTTTACTGATTGTTTTTCAAATTAGTTGGGCCTATATATGCGTTTTATGGAAGGCGTGTTTAGTTTTGTTTTTGTTTTGTTTTGTTTTGTTTTGTCAGGCGATCTGTTGACAGAATAATATTGATGACCACTGATCCTGTCTTGACTACAATTTATATTATTTTGGGTTTTGTTGTTTGAAATCCAAAACTGTCTGCACTTTTTTCCTTTTTTTTTTTGCCAACTATGTCGACAAATCAGCTGTCAAGTAAAAAAAAAAGAAAACAATCGCCGACTAAACCTAACTAAAACATCAACAAAAAACCAACAACAACAAAAACAAACCCAGCTCGGTTGTTACTGATGATCGTCTATACGTTGCCAGAGTTGGTGCAGTACATGACGCTTCGCACGAAGCATTTATTCAAATTCATGAAATTCTTACGTCGATATGTTTTCATTGCAGCTGATTGACAAATTGCCCTATATTCTCCATCGACGTATATCAGTTGCAACGTAGCATTTATGCTTGACATTTTTTCATTTGTCCATTTTTCTTAGCGTAATAATAGCATAGGTCTGAGTGTCAAAGGATTACGAATTCCGAAAGGTTCGGGTTATTTATTTTGTTGTTGTTGTTTTACAGATATAGTAGGGCCTATGCGTTTTGTGCAGGACGCGACAGTTTTTTTTTTTTTTTTTATTTGAGCAGATTTGTCGAAAGATTGTACAGAAATGCTAATCCTGTTTAGATTATTATTGTTTAGGGTTTTTTTTTCGTTTTTGTTTGTTTTTGCTTCCTTGCTCCATTGCACGTGGTACCTGTGTACTGTATGCAGTCAAAGAGCGTGTAATGGAACTGTGCTGCAAATCACATGTAGCGTTCTAGAATAATGTTCAATTGCCATGTTTATATGCTTATCGAAGAAAAGCACTTCTCTCGACATTGTATTATGTGCTGTCAGGTCAAGATTTAAAAAAATGAAAGAAATTATAAAAAAACAACAGTCTTCACAGCCTTTTTTTTTTCTCTTGCCCATTCTGACAATGAATGGGCTGTCAAGTCAAAAAGAAAAAAAAAATCGCTAACTAACATATGGAAAATCCGATTGTTAATGACGATTATCTACATGGTCAACGTTGCCATCAGAGTAGGCATAGGCCTATCATGGATATTGACGTTTGGCATGTAGCATTTTATGCTGGACATTTTTTTTTCTTTTTTTTTTCGTAGCGTAGTATATATAGCACAGACCTGACTGGCCAAGAAAGACGTATTCCGAAATGTTATGTTTTAGTTGTTTTACTGACTGTTTGTTTTTACAATTAGTAGGGCCTAATATGCGTTTTGTGTATAACATGTTTGCTTGTTGTTTGGGCAGGTGATTTGATGGAATTGATTACCACATGTGCTGGTTCTGTTTGTATTATTTTGTTGTTGTTTTTGCGTGGCGGCCAATTTTGTGGAGAGAATTGGCAGAAAAAAAAAATGATGTGAAGAGGACTGGTTTGTTTGCTTATCAGGTGATTCTGTGAGACAATTTTGTCAACAACAACAACAACAAAGCAAATCAAAGACCTCTTCCATCTGTGATTGTTCGACCGTCTTTTCCCTTTTTTTTCATGATGACAAATGTCATGACAAGAGCATAATTTTATGCAATCTGTACTGAAGTTTGTTACTCCGAAGGCTCCTTATTCCGAAGTTTCGCCATTCTAAGGATTCAGTAGGTTGATTTATTTGAAGCTTCACACTTCTGAAGATTCGTTTTTCCAAAAGTTCATAATTTAGATAAAAATATATCATTCGTTTTCCGAAGGTTCGTCGGTCAGAAATTAAAATGATCAGGCTCGTCATTCAAAAGGTTTGTAATTTACTAACTGAGAAAGGATCATTATTCCGAAGGTTCGTTGTTGCGAAGGTTTTTTAATCCGAAAATGTAATAAAGTTTGTCATTCCGAAGATGGTTTGCTAATAAAAAGAAAAGTGACACAGGCTACGTATTTCGAAGGTTCAGTTTTCTTAAGACAATTAAAAGGTTTGGAATTCCTAAGATTTGTTAGTGGACTCACCTTTTTCTTTTCTGGATTAACGAAACGTTTTTTGTTTGTTTGTTTGTTTGTTTGTTTGTTTGTTTGTTTGTTTTGATTTTTGTTTAGTTTTGTTGTTGTGGTTGTTTTTTGGGTTTCGTTTTTGTTGTTGTTTTACGTTGTTGTTTTTTTTAATGTTCCGATTAATGAATGTTTGGAATTCCTATCATTTTCGGACAAACGCACCGTCGTAATAAGAACCATATTCTTTTTTTTTTTTTTTTTGGGGGGGGGGGAATAACGAATCTTTGGAATAACGCCAAAATGTTCGCGAACAAACAGTGTTTCTTTTCCGAACTAACGGACATTTAGGTGTATCAGAATCTTTGTGTTTTGTAATAAGGAACCTTACTCAATTTCAGATTATTGTCAGATTGTACAACAATAATGCAAGTTTTCCTCGGAAACTTGTGCGTGACACATGGATCGAAAACGCAGTATTGTGAAGCATTCGTCCACGCAGAGACGCTATATTATTCCGCTACGTATTTTCGGAAGCGATCCGCATTTCGATATAACAGAGCATATTTCTTTTGATTTTCTTTGTCAGTGGCGCTCGGAAAAGACTTCGTTATAACGAAAATTTCGCTATAACCGTGTTCGTTATAAGCGAATTTTTAAACACAGACTTTAATGGCGAAAATTTTGGGAACAGAAGTTTTGCTTCGTTATTACCGTGTTCGTTGTAACGGGAGTGCAATGTATTGCAAATAAGCTATAAACATCACATGTCATTATCATTGTCATAAATTATCAGAGGATTGTAATTTCCTCTGCACATATCGTTATGTATGTTTTTTATATTGTTTTTAACAGATTGAACAACGCTCCGTAAAAACATGACATGCTGTCCATATAATAGCACATGTAAATGAACGTCATTGGAAACACGTCCTGATGAACTTCAAGATGATGTCAAGTCAAGTCGCATCAATGATCGTTGATGTACCGCAAAAAATATGAATAACACATTATCCCTTCCTACACATTACCATATAAGGAAATTAATCATGGTGACGTTATTTTGTTTTTCTTTAATCCGGAACAACAGAGAAAACGTAAACTTTTCACCTTTGTCACGCTGAGTGAAATAGGTCAGCTTCTAAATATTTTCAGCATCCAGAAATGTACGGTATGACATTAATTTTGGTTAATGTATGTTACTAAAATTTTCAGATTCTTTTTAAAATGGTAACATCAAGGCGATGGAAATGTCCGACCACTATACCCATTGTACCATTGTTTAATGTTTCTTTTGTGTCCATGAGTATACGTATGTATCAACGAGAGGTCAGTCTTTATGCTCCACTGACATTAATTCGCTCCGCGAGAATGTGCTCCGCAACATCACCCCAACGACATCTGCTCCGTCGACAATGATTGCTCCGCCGACGACTGAACCACCGACACTTGCTCCGGCGATGTTTCCTTCGAAGATGTATACCACACTGAATTGCCCCGCGCCCCGGCGACGTTTTACTCCAAGGATACGGCAATAACAATGATCTACCATTAGTTCCAGTGGAAATGGCTGCATTTCATTTACACAAATTCTGCTGGCACTTGTCCTCATGAACGAGATCCGAAGATATCTTATGACATCTGCTGAACTCAGCTCAATATTGAAATTGTTCTATCAACATATAACTCACATTCTCATGTTCGCATTATATCTTGCCACATTCAAAAAATATGCAGGAATTGTTTTGCACAAGACATATAATTTTTTCTTGAAATACTTGAAGGGTGCTGCCGATTATTTATAGGCAATTATTAATTCGTTCAAATGTTTTATTGGTTATTTAGAAGGCCTAGTACATGTATACATTATGCTACGATTTTTTTGGTTTATAATGTTTAAGCCAATTACATGGCTGTATATATGACAACTCACAGGGCACTAATCGTCAACATATCCGAAGAGTGTTCTCCGTCAAATAGCATTGCGTAAGCTTGTGATTCTAATTCATCGGAGTATCAAGCCTTTGTACTTCATTGTCGGATATCACCTTCGGAATAAACATTCTACATCCGGCACTGGTGGATGTTTCAGAAAATAATTGTCAGAAGGGAAGGGAAATCTCAAAAGCAAAAATGAATGTCATTCTTAGTTTGATATGTTTCCCCTTCGGCAGTGGGAGATATTTGATTGTCTGTTAATAAATGATTCACCGTAAAGTCCCAAGGTAACAATGATACATTTCAACTATAATAACATGGTATTATATAACCAAAGGTTAACGGATGCCCTGCTCGCAACTCGGCATTCATGGTCGTGATGGTCTTCCGAGGAATCCAATTTGACATGAATTATTAAATTGACTGAAACTACATTTAAAATGAAACTCTTATTATAGGCACATATATTAAAGCTACACGAAACGAAATCATAATTATACAAAACAGTATTCGAATACCACCCACCCACAGCCCTCTTCATATAACATAATCATTAACATTATGTCGGGATACCAGATCACATATATTTTCATAACATCCAGTGCAAAAAAAAATTATTACAAATTGCTTTCTTATATAGGAATTACACGATGGTGAGGGTGAGGATATCATTATCCAAGGTAACAGTAAGTTGCATAGATGCCCCACGATAGGCGAACATGCGTTTATTCTGTTCTTGTTTATTTTGACGTTGTTCATTTCTTTTTCTTTTTCTTTATCGAGCAACGAGGGACAGGCCTATACTTCCGAAGTAGGAGCCTTAGTATTGACGGAAGGGGGAATTGGCGGGAAACTTTTATCTCCCTCTTTTTAGCATCGTTAATTTTTTGCACCGTATCCATTACTTTGGGGGATAAGTACACATGTATAAGGTTGTCAGTCCGGGTCCCCAAATTCCTGTTCCAGATCCATTTGTTACTCCGAATATGAAGGCGTTCGTTATAATCCGAAAATTTTTATTCTGAAAACGAATTAGGTCCTATATGTGGTACGAAATTTATTTCGTTTCAGGATGAACGAACACCCGTGTTCGAATCAAGGAACCATAAAAATAACGAAAGTGTCTGTCTGTCTGTCTCTCTCTCTCTCTCTCTCTTTCATTTTGGAATAATATAACCTTCGAGATGCGAATAATTTTCTTTCATTTTTGGATTAACTATCTTTCAGAACAACGAACTTGCAGAGTGACGAACAGTAACATGATTTTCCCTTTTTTATAATCAAGCACCTCAGAGTCACCGTCAGAAAAGAAAGAATAATAGAGAATCTTCCCCCTTTTCATAGGGCAGTGGAATATAATTCAGGAAAGATATAAAGAAAATAGAAAAAATAACATTATTTTACGCCAATTGATTGATGAAAGAAATGTAGAATCAGGTAACGTTTGCAATCTTGCCAGTGGTCCTCCCCGGAGTCTTCGACTTGAGCTCGCTTCGAAACATCCTTTTCATTCCCGCAGGCCCCAGACTGTTCATGACCTCAGCAGGAATGCGCCACCGCGCGGATTTGTGGTTTACCCCCCCCCCCCCCCCCCCCAATGCTATCTTGGGATTTTGCTCTTTTCGTCTTCTTCTTTTTTTTTTTTTTTTTTTTGAAAAGAAGATGTTCGCACGCAGTGTCTTTTCCATACCACTGCGCGTTCTGTTTCAATTCGTTTGGGTTGTAGGTTTTTTTTTTTCCTTGAATTTTCACTATGCTCTATAAACACGTGGAAACGCCCCAGCCATACACCTACAGGTAGCTCACCGCAATTTTTGCAGCCAAATACTCGACTTTGTCAACACGAAACCCCCTAAAACAATAAAGAGATGATGGAGTACCTTGTATCGATGCATAAACGAAATATCATTGATGGAGAATAAAATATTCTTTACAAAAAAATAAATAAAAATAAAATAGAGTTCAGCCAACATATGAGTTTGTCGTCCCACAAGTTTTACACGTGTTTTTCACAAATTTGATAACATAGTTAGAACATGCATGTCGCCAATTCTCGAGGATGTCGCACACAATGTTGCAGGCTTCTGTTGTGTCGCACAATATTAGAGCTACATGCTCATACCCGTGGCTACCCTGGCGTCGTAAATAGGTAGTTCATAACTACAATCAAACTGAAGCTTACTACAGTACTAGTATACCACCCACAAGATCCTGCGATATTCCTCTGAAACTTGGATTTTAACTACCTCAACCTCGGTATGCGCAGCTTGATTTTCTTCCCTTTGGAGTTGAATGTGGAGGTTTTGTGTTTCTCTGAAGGAAGAAAAGCGTGTTCGAAAGAAAAAAAAATCCGGCAAGTCCATTTTCCTTGAAAATCAATCGATTAATGATTTACACTGTCAATCTGAATGTAATCTGTAAAAATAAAAAAATAAAAAACAAACCACGTAACATCGGATTATTTTCAGTCTAAAATCTATGTTTTGGGGCCAATAGCCCACTTATCATATGCCTACTATAATGCACCATCTGCATAATGAAAACACCAACGTAACTTTGAGATACCAAAAAAAAAAAATAATAATAAATGAATAAATGAATAAATTAGTGCAGGCCGAACTAAAGGCCAAAGAGGCTATCCTAAGCCCGCCGCACACTAGTATTGGAATACGACTCACGACTATGACTGACCGACTTTGGATTTGAAAAAAAAAAACCCAACAAACAAACAAACAAACAAAACAAAAAACAACTCGTTTATGCTGACGCTGTTGCGACTTGTTCAGGATCCAAACTCTGTCAGTCCTATAGTCGCGAGTATGGGATGGGCTCTATTCCATCCTCGACTGCGTCTGCATCATGGAGCTACTGGCACTGTTCTCCACGATTGCTTCAGAACGAGGCAGGTTTGTGAAAAATGTGTCTTTTCCTCTCTCTCTCTCTCTCTCTCTCTCCATCTCCCTCTCCCTGCAATCTGATCACTCTGCATCTTTGGCGTGGTTTCTTCTTCTTTTTTTTTTTTTGTGAGTCTGACCCGACTCAAGGTCAATAAACGGTCGATCTATTTCTGCACCCGTGTCAGGACAGGTGGACTGGAACACTCCCTGGTGTATGTGTGTGTGTGTGTACTGTGTGTGTATGTGAGTGTGTACGTGTGTGTGTGTTGCTGTTCCAAACGTAAACCAGCGCGAGCGGGTATTGCATTCATGCATGCATCTGGTCGGGCTGGGAGCTAGCCGAGGTGATCGTCTTCCTTCCTGTATTACGTGAATGAATAGGGAGTTCCCGTCTCCCCGGTAAACCACCTCCCTGGTAAAACGATCGACTGCTGGACAGGGTATGCTAAGGCTGCTTACAAGATAGATAACAAGTCCGCGTGATAGTCTAGCACTGTAGTGAAGCCTCTAAAATCACGCGAGTTTACCAACAGATGAATTCAGACAATTATTATATCATATCTTAAAAATATCTAACTACATTATATCATGTAGGACCTACTGTCTTATTTGGCAGCACAGCAAGTCTCGTCTCACCACCGCAGTGTTGTCAAGTTGTGTGCGCGTACGATCTGTATGTATGTTGTCTCACCTCCCTGGTATATAATCCGTGCTTTGCTGCATAACGAGCCTCACCAGGGTGGCCGGTGCCAGTGGTGAGTAAAACGCAGCGCCCAGTATACAAGGTATACTGATGCATATCTGATCGCCGCAAAGCTATACTCGTCTTTTTTTTTTTTTTTTTCCTCCGGCAGGATTGACCACTGTTCATGGTCTTCGTATTTGTTTTTGTTTCCCTCCTGCAATGGCTGCTCTATGTCAAACCCGTCTTCGTGTACCATATACTACTAGACTGGTAGTACTCGTACACAAGTCGTACATCCTCGCCTCATGAATGTACAATAATCTGTGATCACACATTGTCATGTCGGCACTGTACATACCACTCGCATGCATGCATGCACGCATTACCGCATCGCACACACAGCTACAGAGGAGTGTCAGCGCTGCGGCACTGCCCGGATGCGTGTTTTTTTTAGACGGCACAGATTGGGGAAACTAAAAATCTATCGGGGACCCTATCCCTAAACCTAACCCTAATCCTAATCCTAACCCTAACCATCAAACCCTAACCCTAACCCTAACCCTAACCCTAACCCCAACCCTAACCCTAACCCTAACCATAACCATAACCAAAAACCCTAACCCAACGTTTTTCCCATAGGTTTAACACGCGCCATGCCCCAATCTGTGCCGTCTTAAAAAAAAAAAACGCTGCCCGGATAACTGGCGGTCACAGAACTCTACACAAGTTCTGTGCTGGCGATCCGGTTCTCACGAGTTACACGCAGAATGATCGTTGAGGGAGCTATATAAAGATTCGAACGAGCCGTTAGTATTTATCGACGTTGTACAGCGTCGATAATTCCGAAACCATTATTGCATGATTACTAAGACATGAGAGCACTTTGGGGCGAGTAAGTCTCACAGTGTTAGTTATATGAAATGTACTTTGACCTGAAACACAAACTAAGACAAGGCAATCTCAGGGAAACTTTACAAAGGTACCAAAACTCCATATTATCTTTAAGCTAAACGTTATAAGATGCAGCGAGATAATTGTCTTGGCCAAGCGATACTTCTGATGCGGCGAGACTACGAACAGTGGACGCATCTACCGCGTCCGCTAGGCGCCGCGATCGGTGGCAGTTTGTTTGTTTGTTTGTTTTTTTCGTATAAGAAGACTGCAACCGATTAAAAAAAAAGAAAACAACGACAAACAACTGGATCATAGGCGGTGTATTCGCGCGCATCCACTGTTCGTAGTCTCATCGCATCAGACCAGCTGCATTCCCACCTAGGTTATAGCCTACATACTGTAATGCATGAGCCATGACGTTCGCACGCCCGCCTCGTGACGAGAGAATACTGCTGAACAGTGCTAGCAGCGCTCGCGTACTTCTCTCGCACGCCAATGCATGTAGAGCAATATCGACCGTAATGCTTGCTTCGGATGTTGAACTACTAAAGTAGCCACACAACCAGATAGCAACCAGCCGCATGCAACCAGGGAGGTGCTCTTCCCACCTCCTGGATGCAACACAGTCTGTAGGGCCATGGACGTAGGCGCAGTGGCGTATCTAGGGGGGGGGGGGGCAAGGGGGGCACGTGCCCCGGGCGCCACTCCTTGGGGGCGCAAAAAACGAAAAAAAGAAAAGAAGAAAAAAAACGAAGAAAAAGAAGAAAAGAAAAAAGAAGAAAAAAAAAAACTCGCCCGGAAAAGGGGGGGGGGGGCAGAAAACCAAATCAAACAAGATAAAAACAAAGCATGATGATGACGCGGACAAAATGACAATGTTTATTGTGTTCACACAAGAATTCCTTGTTCCGTAAGCTGAAATACAAAAATTTTCGGCGCGCTCGCTGCGCTCGCTCACCAAATATATATAAAAAAGAAGGTAAGAACAAAACTTGATGATGACGCGGACAAAATGACAATGTCTATTGTGTTCACACATGTCATTTAATATTAAGCAGGCAAAATGTTTCACTGAGCAGCGGCTGCAATTTCTTTCGTTCTGAAGCGATCGCCAATTGCATCGAAAGGCGCCAACGGTTTCGAACATACGGGGGGGGGGCGCAAACCCCCCCCCCCCCTCCCAAATCAAACAAGATAAGAACAAAAAGCAATGATGACGCGGAAATATACAAATTTCGGCTCACTCGCTCGTACTAATTTTTTCAAGTCCTCAGTTTGGTGGTATAAATCGTTATCTATAAGGCCGTCACTATATCTTGATTAGAATTGTAAGATTAAATTTTTTTTTTTAGCAAAAAATGACAAGAGTTCCATGTTTAGTAAGCTAAAATATAAAAATTTTTGGCTCGCTCGCTGCGCTCACTCGCCAAAATTTATCAAAAAAGGAAGAAGAAGATAAGAACAAAACGTGACGACGCGGTCAAAATGACAATGTCTATTGTGTTCACACATGTCATTTAATATTTAGCAGGCAAAATGTTTCACTGAGCAGCGGCTGCAATTTCTTTCGTTCTGAAGGCGATTGCCGATTGGATCAAAAGAGGACGCCAACGGTTTCGAACATACGGGGGGGGGGGGGCGCAAAGAAAATAAAAAAAGAATAAGAACAAAACGTAATGATGACGCGGAAATATACAAATTTTTGTAAAGTCCTCAGTTTGTTGGTATAAATCGTTATCTATAAGGCCGTTACTATATCTTGATTAGAATTGTAAGATTTGATAAGCAAATATAGCAAGAATTCCATGTTTTGTAAGCTGAAATACAAAAATTTTCGGCTCGCTCGCTGCGCTCGCTGGCCAAAATTTATCAAAATTCGCTACATTTAAATCACCCTCAAAAGACCCCTTTTAATTGCTTGAAAAAAGCATATCATGTAGACTTTGTTTAAAGTCCCTACCGGGATGGGGTTGGGGTTGAACACTTTTTCAGAAATTAGGGGCGCAATTTTTGCGCTTGCCCCGGGCGCCGTTTCCCCTAGATACGCCACTGCGTAGGCGTGAACGAGTGCACCATGCCAAGCGCGATACGACTCACGTCGAGCTCCGCATGAGTTACCCAAAGATCTAGATAACAAACGAGTTCGTTAACAGCCTTGTACGAGTTTAGTCGTAGGAATTGCAACACATTTACCCTCTCCATATTGGCAGTGATTTTGCTCTGTTAGTATAATTCGTTTGCCTCCAGAAAAAAAAACAAAAGGAACGGGTGTCGATTCCTATATTTTGCCATAATTATGGCAAGCATTGCTTTAGATTAATGGTTCAGACCTATGAACCAGATTTCTTTTTGTTTTCATGGGAGATGTGCAAAAACACAAGAAAGTTCACCTGTTAACAAACATACATCAATAGATTAATAAGACAAGTTTATTCGCAGCCAATTTTATTGATATGCAACATTCATCTCACGAAGAGAAAAATGGATTCTTTAATCCCAAATCAAACAATCCCACAGAAAAGGCAAGACGTTCTAACATCGTGCCAGAATAGTACGAAAAGATTTTCACTTTTTTTTCCAGTGAATAGGACCTACTTGGAATTGAGTACTGAAACGGATATTGTACCTTACCAAATCATTTTCACACGTTGGTAAGAATATAGCCGGGTTCACACGTACACCAATTAGCGGGATACAAATCTCGAGATTTGCATCGCGATCGTCATCCCGAGTTTTTTGCACGTGTGGACAGAAAAAACCCCGAAAATTAGCGGGATAAGCATCGCGATGCTAATCCCAAGAAATCTTGCGCTGGTTCGTCAATTAGCGGGATAATTGCCCCGCTATTTTGTACGTGTGAACCCGGCTAATGTATAAAACCTGAAGTGTGCCGTGATCCTGAATGAATTTTACAACTGTATTTATGAGCCTGTAATGTTGTTCGAAAATAACATTGCTTATCATGTCATTGTGCTTAGTAGGGGCCAGATATGAAGCCATTAACTTGACAAAGATGGAAAAAAAGGTGAGCAAAATAAATAAAACTATCTCTACGAAAAGTAAGGGCTGAACTCATTTTGATTTCTGCAAATATGAATGGTGTTTAAATGGTAATAAAATATACAAAAGAATCTTTAAGAAAAGATCTCAGGAAATTATTCAAATTGTCGGCATCATATGCCAAATTATGTTTGAACTTTCAAAGGCTATCTGTACAATATGTTAACATCTGATAGACCTGGGCTTCAGAAGTGCTCTGATATGTAGGCCTATGTTGCGAGATTTATAGTTAGTAAACGTTGGGTTGTCTTCAATCAAAGTACGGTTTGCTTAATCTATTCCTGTGAGGTAACTGAAGTTAAAAAGTAAAATTTCCTTCAATACGAGATGAACTTTCAAGTTTTCAATCTCCGCCTATACGGTCCTTATATGACGTTGCGTTTCTGATAATGTTTATTGTTTACTCTCCAAAGGAATAGGGTTAGACATAAAAGATAATATTCTATATGGTCGATTGGAATTACGGAACATTATGTTATTAGAGTCCACAAAGGTTGTCATAGAGACACATACGGAGCTAAAACTGTGCTTGTTTGTTTAACCTTGTTTGCTTTGTTACTGTTTTATGTTAAGGTTTTTAACACATAATGTACAAAACTGATCTCGCATAATAAATTTATTCAAGTGAATAAAACTATATTCACCTTCATCCAGCAATTTGTTCTCAATAGTGTTTTGATCAGAGGAAAACTAGTGTGTTAGTTGTCGCATGTCACAAGTTATCCCGGGTTACATGAAGAGCTGTCACTATACCTTGCCACTACAACTCGACTTCTGTGGAAACCGTTCTTCGTTATTCTGCTAAGTACCATTATATCCCCCCCGAAAAAAAAAAGCGCAAGCGCGCGAAACCGAGCGCTTTAAAAGTTCAATCGTGTGCAGTGGATGAAGTTGGGGGAGACAAATCTTTTTGTCCCCCAAGCAATTCCCGAAATGAGGACAAATCTCGAACTTTCTTTATGGAAAATTGGACAACTACCGCCAGAATTATGCACCGGATCACTGAATTGCAATCATAAATATGAAAAAGCTATTTGGTCCCTTTTGATAGACTTTGTACACTTTTGAGATTGAGGTTTTATTTCCTTATATTTATCGAAGAGTGTGCAACAGATCTTTCACTTACAAAAGCTCCCTCATATGCACAGGCGTCGATGGAGGGGGAGGGGGATGGTTCCCCCATAAAGGTATTGGGGACAAACAGATCATTTTGCTCCTCCTCGTAACTCCCGAGATGTGGAAATGTTCTTACTTTTTTAATAGAAGACTGTCTAAATACTTCACCCAAAGATGACTGAATTTCAATTCTGAAAATACAAAATCTCCCTCGCGTAAGAGGGGGATAGGCCTAACCAGGCGCGCCAGAAGCAGTTTTGGATTGGGGGGGGGGGGCAAACATTGGAGGGGGCTCAAGATTAGACCATGCAATATTACACAATATACACATACACACACACGCACACACATCTATTATATATATATATATATATATATATATATATATATATATATATATATATATGTATATGTAAAGTGGCGTACGGTGGGTCGAAACATGGGGGAAACCATAAAGTAATTTTGACGGTCTGTATGCTTGTGCGTATGTGCGTGAGCAATAATGGGACTACAATACATTACGGAATGTGATACATTTAACAACGCAGTCATTGAGGAACATTGTAATCGAACATTGTTGATCGACAAATTATATACTGTCAGCAACATAAGGTGAATGGCACAACAATGAAATGCGAGCGAGCGAAGCGAGCGAGCTTGAAATTTTCTATATTCTACAGTTCCAAAACTGGAGTTTTAATTGTAGCTACATATTTCGCTTTGAAATAAATGGGGGCGCATCGGGCGCAACTGCTGGCAATTATTGGCAGCAACATTAGGAGAATGGCCTAACGATTCAATGCGAGCGAGCGAAGCGAGCAAGCTTGAAAATTTTGACATTCTACAGTCCCAAAACTGGGGTTTGTAGCTTTACCTTTCACCTTGGAAATTAATGGGGTGGCGCATCGGGCGCAACTGCTGGCAATTACTGGCAGCAACATTAGGAGAATGGCATAACGATTCAATGCGAGCGAGCAAAGCGAGCGAGGTTGAGAATTTTGACATTTTACAGTCCAAAAACTCCCGTTTGTAGCTATATCTTTCGCTTTGGAAATTAAGGGGGGCATCGGACGTAACTGCTGGCAATTACTGGCAGCAACATTAGGAGAGTGGCATAACGATTCAATGCGAGCCAGCGAAGCGAGCGAGCTTGAAAATTTTGACATTTTACAGTCCCAAAACTCCCGTTTGTAGCTATATTTATCTTTCGCTTTGGAAATTAAGGGGGGGGGGGCATCGGGCGCAACTACTGGCAATTACTGTCAGCAACATTAGGAGGATGGCATAACGATTCAATGCGAGCGAGCGAAGCGAGCGAGCTTGAAAATTTTGACATTCTAGAGTCCAACAACTGCCGTCGTAGCTATGTTTTTCGCTTTAGAAATTAAGGGGGAGGCGCACCGGGCTCAACTGCTGGATGCGAGCGAGCGAAGCGAGCGAGCTTGAAAATTTTGACATTTTACAGTCCAAAAGCTGCCATTTGTAGCCATATTTTTTCCCTTTTATTCATATATATACATATTTATTTTCATTTCTTTGTTTATTAATTTATTTTTATTATCATTATTATTATTTCTTTTTTTTTTTTTTGGGGGGGGCTTTTTGGGGAGCAAAAATGCGTTTTGCCCCCCCCACTTTTTGGATTGAGGGGGGGGGGGGCGGCCCCCCCCCCCCCCACTTCCGGTGCCTATGGGCCTAACCCCTCCCATACCCTCCCCGTTCAATCATTTTTACTTAATACACTTTAGATTGACAGATTTCAAAATGTTTCATCCATAGTGTGCACCAGGTCTGTTACTTCAGTTTAAAGAAATGCAAATGTTCCTTGGGTGGGAGGAGATATCTAGATACTTTCAATTAACGGAGGATTCCCCCCCCCAAAAAAAAAAAAAAAAAAAAAAAATAGCATACATTTCTGGGATTGCAATTTCCCCAGATTACACCATAAATGTGTTTACGAGATATTTGTTGCTGCCAGTAATTGCCAGCAGTTGCGCCCGGTGCGCCCCCATCCCTTAATTTCCAAAGCGAAAAAAGTACAGCTATACAAACGGCAGTTTTTGGACTTTAAAATGTCAAAATTTTCAAGCTCGCTCGCATTGAATCGTCATGCCATTCTCCTGGTGTTACTGCCGGGTAATTGCCAGCAGTTGCGCCAGGTGCGCCCCCCTTATTTTTCAAAGTGGAAAAATATAGCTACAAACGGCAGTTTTGGGACTGTAAGATGTCAATTTTTTCAAGCTCGCTCGCATCACGAAGGTGGGAAGAGAAACACCTCCCTGCTCGCATTTAATCGTTATGTCATTCTCCTGATGTTGCTGCCAGTAATTGCAAGCAGTTTTGGACTGTAAAATGTCAAAATTTTTAAGCTCGCTCGCATTTAATCCTTATATCATTCTCCTGATGTTGCTGCCAGTAATTGTCGGGAGTTGCGCCCGGTGCGCCCCCCCCCCCCCCTTAATATCCTAAGCGAAAAAAATATAGCTACAAACTGCCGTTTGGGGACTGTACAATGTCAAAATTTTCAAGCTCGCTTGCTTCGCTCGCTCGCATTAACTTTAATCGCTATGCTATTCTCCTGATGCTGCTGCCGGGTAATTTATTTATTTATTTATTCAAGATTTCATGCGTGTTCACAAAATAGGAATGCATACAAATGTATGCAAGTACATCTCATATAGCCAAGACAGAATATATACAATAAGTATACATTGATAAGAAGCAGTTACAGGATAGTATACAACTCCACTAAGAGAGCTACATTATTCAAGGTAACGAACACGCAAAGGAATTGCAACATAAGCTTAAAGCTTGAGAATCGTTGCAACCTCCGTGCACACAATCTATATATGCTTGCAAATAGTTTAAATGTTACTTGATAGGAGTGGGGGGGGGGTATTTACAAAGAGAGCATGGGAACATGAGGGGGAAAGAAAAATGCGTGTGTGGTGCCTATTTGTCCTGTCGGACATTGACAAGAGAGAGCAAGAAAAAGTTTAAAGTGTCAAGTCATCATAAGCAAATTATACTGATTGAATTGATTAAATTTCTCATAAATCCCATTCAAATGTTGATTTCAGGGGAAATATATGATCACAGCAAGTTTGATAGTTAATAGTATCCAGGAGTTCAGCGTGAAGCTGATAATAGAATATATTTGATCGACCTATTGAAAGTAACTATTTTTTTTGGGTAAATTACGAACATGCTGAGGTAGCGCATTCCAGACATCAGGACCGCTATGTCTGACTGATTTATAGGCTAGTGCAGTACCGGGGTTCACTAAATGTATATCTGATGCTTGTCTCGTGGGATAGGAGTGAACTGCACTGTTAAGTTGAAACATTGTCGAAAAAGAGACAGGTAATAGGTCTTGCTTAGAACGAAACATGAAGAGGGCAGTCTGTAGGAAATGTATATCATCTACTTTTAAACATTTTAATTTCAAGAACAATGGGTCTGCATGTTCTAGGAAACCAGACCCTGTCCATAAATATGTGAACAGCTTTCTTTTGCAACAAAAGGATATTATCTGTCAAACTCTTTGACGTTGCCCACAGAATATTACAATACGAAATATAAGGTAAGATAAGAGTGTTATATAACATCAAAAGCACTTTGTCAGAAACAAAACTTTTTACTTTATATATATTATTATACCAATATTGCGGGATATCGGTGTAGCGATATGATTCACATGGTCACTCCAATTAAGTTTATCATTAATATATACGCCAAGGAACTTTGTACATGTTTTCCTTTCAATGCGGGTACCATCTAGATTGACATTAATTTGTTGAGCACCTGAGCATTTCCTCCCTTTAAAGTGAATGAAATTAGTCTTCTGCACATTCAGAGATAGTATGTTACTTCTGAACCATGATGTTAGCTTTGGTAATTCGGAATTAATAGTGAGTTCAAGGGTTCGGACATCACGACGAGATAAGAAAACACTGGTATCATCTGCAAATAAGGTGTAGGTCAAGATTGTTGAAACATCACAAATGTCATTTATGTAGATGAGAAATAAAAGTGGGCCTAGAATGGATCCCTGTGGAACACCACATTTCAGATACAGAATGTCAGAATTAACAGAGTTGCAGTGAGTAAACTGTCTTCTCATTGACAAGTAGCTAGAAAACCACTGATAAGCCACACCCCTTACACCATAGTGACAGAGCTTAGACAGGAGGATCGAATGGTCAAGTGTGTCAAATGCCTTACTAAGATCCATAAACACACCAATAACATGCTCACGTGCAGCTAGAGCACAAGAGACACAATCATAAAATTTCAAAAGGGCATGGTCAGTTGAATGAGACCTCCGAAATCCATATTGTTCAGGATTTAGAGATTTATGTTTCTCCAAGAAATCATAGAGCCTGTTATATACAATTCTCTCTAAGATTTTAGAAAAGGCAGGTAAAATTGAAATTGGTCTGTAATTCGAGATTAACATTCTGTCATCTTTTTTGTGGATAGGGATTACTTTGGCTAGCTTAAATGAGGAAGGAAATACTCCAGTCACCAGAGAGAGATTACAAATATGAACAAGTGGGGTGATAATTGAGCCAATGATTTGTTTCAATAAATATGTCCTTATTTCATCATGTCCACAAGAGTGACTAGATTTGAATGCAGTAACTATTTCAAGAATTTCAATGCAGTCAGTAGGCTGCAAGAAGACTGAAAATTCTGAAGGGCCTTTCAGATATTCCCTAAAATTCAAGCAATTCCTATCAATCTTTTTAGCCTGGTTAGGTCCAACATTTGCAAAATAGGTATTGAAAGAGTTTGCAACGTCGTCAGGGGAAGTAATTTCTTGTCCATTTTCTAAGATTTTCTCTGGGGCAGAAGTATTGCCTTGATTGCCTAAAACGCCCTTTATGACCCTCCAAGTGGAGGCAATGTTGCCTGTAGTTTTTTTCAAATTGTGTAGAGTAAAACAGTTTACGAGAGGATCGAATAATTGATGTTAATCTATTCCGGTATTTTTTTTTTTGGTATTTTTCAATGTTTTCCAGAGATGGTTTCTTTATACTTCTTTTATAGAGAGCATTTCTTCTTTTTATTGATCGGAGTATACCACTAGTAATCCAAGGATGCAATCCCTGTTCCTTAGGTTTTGGCTTTTCATACGGAATGTGCTTATCAAAATGCCCGTAGAATTTCTCCCAAAAATATCAAAAGCCGTCTCAGTATTTTCACAAGCAAGAACATCATCCCAATCTTCAGAAAGTTACACCCCGTGCCCCCCCCCCCCTTAATTTTGAAAGCGAAAAAATGTAGCTACAAACGGCAGTTTGGGGACTGTAAAATATCAAAATGTTCAAGCTAGCTCGCTTCGGTCGCTCGCATTTAATCGTTATGTCATTCTCCCGATGTTGCTGCCAGTATTAAATTGCCAGCAAATGCGCCCTGTGCGTCCCCCTTAATTTCTAAAGCGAAAAAAAGAAATATAGCTACAAACGGCTGCTTTTGGACTGTACAATGTCAAAATTCATGATCACGTTCATGATCTTCAGTGTAAGAATTAAGACAAGAAGTTTCTCTAAAATGATACCATGTTATAGGCAAAATTGTTCAATAATAATCTACATAAAATGTACTGCTACCTTGAACATGTTGGACTGTTTCAAGTCGATAGAACACGCAAAAAAAAAAAAAAATGAATCAAATTGCACCATTTACAACATCAATATGCAAAGAGTTCTCACTGTGGGAGGGGGAAACCCCCCTCCCACACCCTCCCCCCTCGCTCGCATCCTCGCATCTAACCGCATCCTGGCTACGCCGGTGATAGGCCCCACTATTTAGTAGGCCTTCACAGTGATGTCGCACAGGCGGAGCAAGAGCTGAAATACCACGATGTAGTCATTCAATTCTTTTTCTTATTTGGTTTTTTTTTTTATAGGAAAAATATCCCAAATTTCACCAAAAGTGTGCACCAGATCGCTGAATAACTTATTTGAGGTCTGAAAATGCCAAATTTTCCTCATGTGGGACTCCCACACCCTACCCCCGCTAGGCCGCTCCGCTCCCTCGCACAGATATTCAAACTCAAAGTCCCTCCCCAACCCCCCCCCCACCCATCATTAAAACGGAACGATGCCCCTGTGATGATTGCTTTACTGACTTAAATCAAGAAAATTGAAAAATACAATATAGCTACAGGAAAATATCTACTACGTTATTCAAGAAATGGATATCCTTATTAGCATTTTATGGAATTTATTTGGGCAATATTCAGGGCTGCGCTACGTTTTTATAAGGGGGGGGGTGCAAAATCGCCTGTCAGTCAAGAAGAAAGAACATCAAAGACAAGAGAAACAACAACAAAACGGTCTTCATACTTTTAAGGTCTGATTTTCTGCCGAAAGTCGGCTGACAAGAACAAACAAACAAACAAAAACAAGAACAAAAAGTCGTCATATTTTTGCTGCCACTTCCCTCCCACTTTGCATGGAAAAGAGTGGGACATTTTGATCCCTGTAAAGTGTGTGTGTGTGTGTGTGTGGGGGGGGGGGAGCTTCCCCCCGGGCTGCGCCGGTACGGTTATGGGCTTGTAATCGTGGTGATGATGACTATCGCAAATCATCCCCCCCCCCCTCCTCAGTACGGATTTACGCCGTTGATAATGGACACAGTATAATAATCTCATTTGCTGCAGTAGGTGAAAAAGATATGTACAGCCGTGTATCATCCGCATAGGTATGACACATTACTTCTGGGAATTTGTGTTGGATTTCATGGAACAACCTACTAGCATACAAAGTAAAAAGAAGGGGACCCAGCCAGGAGCCTTGGAGCACACCCCAGGGTACATCAAACTCCTTGGACATACTGGAATCGACCTGAACCCTCTGTCTCCTATCATTCAAATAGGACTCAAACCATGACAATGTTCTGTCAGTTATTCCAATATGTGTTTGGAGAACATTCACAAGAATGTCGTGTCTAATTAAATCAAAAGCTGCACTCATGTACAGTAGAACTAAAAATACCACCTGTCGCTTATTCATTGCTAACAGCAAATCATTCTTCACATTTAATAGGGCTGTTTCTGTGCTGTGGTTTTGTCTATATGCTGACTGCATTGGTGGTAGTATCATTGGTTACAAGATGTTGCTGAATTTGACCTGCTACTGCTGCTTCAACCAGTTTGGACACATATTGCAAATTACTAACAGGTCTAAAATTTGAAAACTGTAAATCTGCACCGGGCTTTTTCAATAATGGTCTAACTATAGCCAACTTCCAATTCCTGTGAAAGTGTCCACTTGTCAGAGACAGGTTGATAATTTTCGTAAGAACTGGCGATAAAATATCAATGTTCCTTACAACCAGCTTTGTGGGTATTGGATCCAATATACATGTCTTCTTGTTTAACTTCAGAACCAACTTTTGCACATCATGTGCACATAACGGAGAAAACTGTGACAACTTATTTTGAACTTCTGAATAAGAAGATTGGTTGGGGAATCCATCTGCTCTTTTTGACTGAATGTCTTCACCCATTTTCACTACTTTCTGCTCAAAATACATACCCAACTCATTCACAAAAATTTCAGTATCATTGAACCAAGGTGATTTGGGCCTCTCACTCACATTGTTACAAGTGGTGCCTGTTTGTCAAGAACAGATGTCAAAGAGTTTTCATTTAATGAGACCACCTAAATCATCACACATGCAGGTACTGAGATCGCTTGCTCTCAAATCATTCTGAAAAGTGTCAAAATCAATTGATGCAATTTTACGACACATAACTTTCTTTACTTTTACTGATGGTTTTTGTGTTCTCAAATGGCACATGACTGACATAATTATGATATAGGCTAGGGCAAGGGGCACAGAGAGGGAGTGTTTCAGAGGGTGTATTCCCTTCCCAAGCAAGAGAGATTGTGTTTGTGTTTTTTAATTGAAACTCAACTATCTGGTGCACTCTTTGAGTGAAATATTGAAAGAAATTATGATCTTACTTAATGAAAGATTGAAGGGAGAACCGCTTCATGCACATGCATACAGTTTACACGCAGATTTTTCACCATCTTCTAAATCCCCGGTCCTAATCTTAATACCACCCCCCCCCCTATCCCCTCCTTGCCTACGCCTACCGACGGAACTTAAGCATTTTTTTTTTTTTTAATCGAAGTGGCAGACCTGGTGCACACTTCAGATGAATCATTATAAAAGCTATCAATCTAAAGCGAATTAAGTAGAAAGGACCGAACGGGGAAGGTGTGGAAGGGGTAGGCCTATCCCCCTCTCCAGCACGTATTTTCATAATTGAAATTCAGTCATCTTTAGGTGAAATATTTAGACAGTAGTTCTATCAAAAAAAAAAAAATGTCCACATTTCGGGAGTTACGAGGAGGAGCAAAATGATATGATTGTATTCAATACCCTTCTTAGAGGATCATCCCCCTCCCTTCGACACCTCTGCATATGAGGGAGCTTTTGTAAGTGAAAGATCTACTGCAAACTCTTTGATAAAATATTTGGAAATACGTCAATCTCAAAAGTGGTGGAGCGTTTGCATGTTAACGATTGCAATTCAACGATCTGGTTCATGGTTCTGGCTTTATTTGGAAAATGTCCCTTGAAGAAAGTTCGAGATTTGTCCTCATCTCTGGAATTGTTTGGGGGACAAATGATTTGTCTGCCCCCTTCATTCCCATAGGGGTGAGACAAATGCCCGTTTAAACCCCTCCCCGGGATACTATCGACCCCATGATCATCCCTGTGCATGCCCATACAAAATGTATCTTGACTAAGTCATCAGAGTCATCATCGTTTGCTGAATGATTCTGAAAATTGAGGGGGTTTAATTATGGCGGTATATTGTTTTTTGTTTGTTTATTTGTTTGTTTGTTGTCGTAGATAATTTGCAGATGGTCCCGAGTTGCGCGCGTCATTGCATGTTTACATGTAGGCCTATTCTATTTGACGTTGTCAACGTCTGGACCATACCTTATGTCGATATTATTTTTTTCGTGAGCGAGCGCTTGAGAAAATTATATTTATACATAAGAAATTAGCCTAAAAGCTAGAATCTAGGTCTGTTACCTCTCTGAAGGCGGGCGTAAGAACGTCGTGCAATAAGCCATAATTGATACAAATGACATTCCTGCCACTTTCATTTTCATTTTTCAAATTTCAGGAGGGATGATTGTACAGGCAACCCCCCCCCCCCTTCTCCACCCTCCTCCATTTCTGGAGGGGGGATGCACTTTTTTCGGGGTTTTTTTGCGTTATTTCCTTCATTTTCCTGAAAATTTCATATAAATATTTGTACCGAAAAAATGTGAACCGCTGCAACAAAAGGATTTTCTGAAAATTTTCTGAAAATGACATGACATTATTCCCTTACTCTTCGATTGAATGTCATAAATAACATGACTCATAAAAGTATTCGGTTGCGGAGACATGGATGATTTTATTAGCGCATGTCGAGTGGTTTAAAGTAGGCCCGCATAGAAATCTAAATTATGCATAAACCAGGGTCATATATACCTCATTATAACCAGGAAGTACCATAGATTCCACCTAACCATGTTTCGAATTCACCTAGAAACGCTTACCAATGATAGGCCCTTCTTAATAAAACGAATAACTAGTTTTAATAAAGCCAGAGAACAACTCGTTTGTACTCTCAGCGGGGAGATGACGTCACGGTGACTAGGCCTCGATATTATGCGAGAGAGCGAGCGCGAGCTAGCGCGAGCTAGCGTATAGCTAGCTGTATAAAGCCAAGCTGATACGTGTAGGATGCGAAGCCGACTAGACTTTCTTGTTGAAAATGGCAGAAGGTACCTCTGACTTGGATATCGAGGACCTCATTTTGGAATGTGATCCAGATTCGGAGGATTTGTTTGATGATTCGGACTCTTACGATAACGACCATCGGGAGATAGGCGAGTACGACGAAGATGAAAGTGACGTCGAAGGATCATCAAGCAGTACAGGTGCAGTTGAACGCCAGCCTATACCGTATTAAAACGAGCCTCTTCCTCGCAATCCCGCCGTGGCTGGCCGGGTAGTGGAGCGGGAGAGAGATGGCGACGAAGGCGCGGGTGAAAACGATCTCCGCAGTAGACTTGACCCAGCTAATGTTCAAAATTGGGAAGTTTTAGCACCATTTGTAGCAGATTTCATATCAAATTGAATAATGTGAAATGTGAGTATGTATTAGCCCAGCCACAGGCCATCAACATGAATTTGGGAAAGTATCAGAGTATAGAGACCTTTCAGTTTCAGTTCAATAGAACTAGAACAAGATTCAAGAAGTTCGATTATGAGATTTTGAGTTTAGAATGAGAGCAAGGGCCTAACTGTTAGCAATTCAATTAGCATGACTTTGTCTGAGCTAGGGCCTAACTTTTTAGACTATGCCAAAATGGGGAAATTAGCAAAGGTAGTTTTGTTGGTGAATCAAGATATCTGGCCTCAAAATGCATTTTTGATTTGGATTTACCAATTAATACCCCTTGATTTTTTAACGTACGCATACAGGCCTTAATTGCATAGCCAAAAGAAATAGTACAGTATTGTAAAAATTTAAACCCATAATACCCCACCCCCCCCCCCCAAAAAAAAAAAAGAAATTGTATAGTAAACAAAAGGTCAAAATGTACAAGGAAATATGTAAGAAATTCACACAAAAATGCATGAGACATATTAGTGATACTGATTTTTTCCCTGTAACTATTTGTTTGAATGTTAAAACGACCTTGGTGTTAATACGACCACCATGAGATTTATCTCGACCACAAAAACATTGAAAATCCATAAAGCAGATACTTACCTGCAAAACTCAGCACAGAAACAACAGGGCCTGCAGCACAAGGGCCTCTAGCGGCAACGCTAGACCTTGGAGTCTGGACTTTCGTCTGGACTTTCTTCAAGTTCTGGCAGCAGGTCTAGGGCCATTCGGGGTATGTATTGCATACGAAACGTTTACGCTGTGCCTATTAATAGCGCTCTGCACGTACAGCTGTCGACGGAGCGGCGAGTAGAATCTTCTCGGTCCTTGACTGCTCACTAGTCCTAGTCCTATTTCTAGTCTATAGAGTCTATATGTACTGAGTGCCGTTTTCTTCTAACTAGGCTTAAACCGTGATTGCCGTTGACTATTTTTTTGGATTTAGATTTTAAGAATCACTCAGTCCTCATCTTCGTTAGATAGTTTGAACTGTGATGTCGAACCATTAACTATCGCTCATCATCAATGCATAGTTAGTGCAACGTTCCTTTTTTTACACACAGTTTTCTATGGGCAGCACGTTCAGACAATGATGTCAATTTCATTTTGCATATCTGGAATATTCCCCACAAATTTGATCTAAATAAAAAGCTTTTGAAGAGATTACTTTTAAAAATTGATAAATATTGTTTAACATGTTTATTTCAGCTCCATATTGCAATTTTACTACATAACAGTTTTTTTTTCAGTACTTCGTGTGAGATTTCATCAGTAAATTGACATGTGTAGAACCTTTCTAGTTCATTTTGCTAAAGTCAGTACATATTTTCTGTTGGCGCAAAAGGGCCGATAACAATATTTGAATAGCGGAATAGAGATGGCCGTGTGTAAGCAAAGGCTTACACAGAAATGAAATAAAATCACACAAAAAGAAATATCAAAGATTCATTTTCTTGAGATCTTTATTGATTGCATTTCATATAAACAGAAAACATCATCCAGGTGAATAGGTACAATGTTCCCACAAACGAAATATCGCAGACGATTGTACACCGGTAAAATAATGACTTACTGATATCAAAAAGCTTGAATTTCCACGGAAATGTTATATTACTTTGATAGTCCCGTAGTTTTAAATCAGAACTTTACAGTGACAGATTTGATTTTACTAAACTTCCGAGTTTCCTGACGATGAGGCGATCGCGAGCAGAAAAACATAGATCTACAGTCTAGCAATGCATATCACATGCATGCAGCTAGCTAGCTGCAGCGTGCGCGTGCAGGCTCGATACGGTGACGTCACATTCACAGCCTTTTCCAGATCGACTCGCTCCGTGTCTGGTGCCTGCCCCGAGTTGTCCGAGAGAGGGTGATTCTTTATGCGGGCCTACTTTAAGAAATCAGCATTACGAGAAAACCGCCTTCAAAGTTTTCCTTCCGACGCTATCATGATCGAGGGGAAACAAGACAGTTTTCACCGTTTGACAATAGAAGGTATGCTCCTAGCAACCTCCGCGATGTTCATTCAAGCTTAGCGCCAGCGGTCTACGCACGACCAATCAGTAACCAGGATGCCAGGCACTGACCAATAAGATCACTCCCTGGTTGCTAGGGGCGGAGTCTAGCTGCGGCGTTAAATCCAAATCTTCGGACACGCTTCTGTTAAGTTGAAAATCGGAAAATCATGGCCCAGAAAAATGGTATTTTCTTGCCTTTCCTTTGATCATTTAGCTTCGAAATTTCGGCAGATGATAGAAGATACATTAGACTACAAAATTATGTCAAAAACAGAAATCCGAATGTTTTGACGGATTTTGATGACCTGACTTCAAACTCGATTTTCTCGGCTCACCCGTCAGTTACTTTAGGATCCTTTTGTTGTAGCGGGTCACAAATATATTTTGATTGGGTCAATGTGGTTTGTTGTTGTTGTTTATTTTTTCTTTATTTGGGTTTTTTCTTCTTTCTGTTTTTAGTAAACGAAGGAAAAATGACAATAAATGTTCCTATTGGATGACACATTTTATTGTGTCATATACGGAAAACCAATCCCAACGAATAGTTACTTGGATATCGTAATCTTGGGCCTTTTCTGCTACAATATGTGACCCACGACAACGGTTTCAGGCAAAAGTCGCAAGAGCAAATTCCCTCCTAGGCGGGGTACAAAGATCTTTACCATTATTTTAGTCGATTTGGGGTTTTTTTTTTTTTGGCAGAAATCGAATCTTTGATATGTTTTCTACATCTACACTAAATTTCATAGCATAAGACTACGTTGTTCCGAGCTCCTTTCGAACGCCGCGCCAATATCCCCAGCGTTGCTACGGCGCAGGGTCTCGCATGCGATTGGCTGGTGCGTCGCACACATTTGCATAATTCGGCCTTCGGAGACACCAGTTGCAGCGTTTTGGGTATTGTCCACGCGTGAATGATTACATGCTCCATTGTTCTTGTTACAGTGGTTTCTACGCTCGCTCTGTAGTGCGTGCTCATCGTTTGGCTTTCTATCCAAACTATTCTACCGCATTGTTCGACAACGGAAGTGAAACAAAAATCATGTAGCACGATATAATCGTGTGAAAAGAAAAGAAAAGTCTACTTGTACATGTAGTAAGAATTATGACAGCAGACTGACTCAAAGGAAGGATGATGAGAGGAAAGGAGAGGTCACATGTAACCAGTTATATTCAAATACTATACATCAAGATCGCACCAAACGAGTCGTACGTGTTTGTTTGTTTTGATAATACAACTGTATAATCAACACCACCGAACAAGGCAACATAGGCACGGCTTGTAAAAGCAAAAGAAACAGGAATCATGACCCTTGCCAGCACTGGCATTTTTCTGCCTTCAAAAGGGTCGTCAATGATAAAAGTCAAATCAACAATAATGAAAACACGATTTGTAAATGTGTGGATTCGCCACCCGCTCCCGTTTACATGCACATGGTCATGGCGTGTGGATGCCATTGCGTCATGCGTTTACCATACACAATGTACACAATACGTGCAATTATCGTATCCGCCATCTTGAAAGACGTACTGGTAAAACAAACCCGAGCGAACCGCATTGTTTTTCGGCTCCATACGCTGAGGTACTAGGAAGGGTGCCCGGGAAATTTGACTCTCTCAGTGAGCCAATCAGAAGGCGATGTGGTTGCTAGAGGCGGAGCTTAACATCGATTGGCACCATCGTACGGATGGGTGATTCTCACCTCGCATCGCCGCTCGGAAATTGTCTTTGAGTAAGAGGTGAAACTTCAAAGCCCGTTTTCTCGCAATTTTGTCGGGCTAACAACTTAAAAAGTGCATTTTATTTCGCTTCCCATGCCAACTTATGGTGCCGAAGAATACAAGTGTTTTATATCAATGCAAAGCTTAGGAACGGGGCAATGTGATTCAGTGAAAACATGAATTTTCAAAATGATTGATTGATTGATTGATTGATTAAAAGGTCTTTATTCAAATAAAATCTGAGTCGGCGACTAAAAGTCGAATTACACAGATATACAGAGATTATACAGCAAAACAGATGAAATAATAACATAATCATAATACATAAAAAAATACATTACATTCAAACATTCTGTATACACAACTAATACATTTTTAACGCTACAGATTGTTATATAAATACAAAAAGAAAAAAAAATGAATGGACATTTTATAAACAGTAGCGGTACACTCCTATTTTTTTTTTCACAGAAAAAAAAAAGAAAAGGAAGAAACACTCAGGGCTACACAACTCATTGTCGAAAGAAGAAGAAAAAAAAATGTAAGCTCTTCTACAGATACAAAAGGGAGTACAGGAGTTTGCAGTGTGGTTGGAAAGACGCGTCAACATCCTACACTATACATTCCACAAATACTTGCAGTAACATTATTTTGTTGGTGAGGTGATCATCCCCCTCCCCCGCAATGTACACACATTCACTACCCACTCATACCTAAAGCATTTCTCACTGGCATACTCTCTCTGTCTGTCTGTCTCTCTCTCTCTCTCTCTCACACACACACACACATGCACACATACAGTACTGTACATTGATGTGTAGATCGCATATCTGTACAACACTCACAAACGCGCGTGAGCATAAACACAGTGCACATGCTCAATGTACAATACAACGTAATGGTATGTACACACTCACATTCACGCGCATACATTTAGATACATATACGTACACACAGGGAAAACACACACACACATATTGCAGCTAGAAACACACACACACACATACACATACACACACATGTATAACTCACACACACACACAAGCACCGTCATGTCCACAAGACCACACCCAACACACGCCCATACATGTACCTGTGCTAAGTGCACGTTTAGAGACAGGCCCACCTACACGTATTGTACATTGTGTAAATGTCTAACAACTATCCCAAAAACTACAAAAAATACAATATATCGCCTCATTACCGCTGTAAACAGAAAATCTGCACTCTTTACAGTCGGGTATACCTTAAAATACCGCACCCTTTTAACAAGGATACAAGGATACAAGGAACCTTATTGTCTGTTAAAAATACAGAAATTCGTCGTCCACTGGCATAACAAAGGAACTGGAGCAGAAAACATATATTGCACGTATTATAATAGTGGTATACAAACAGACAAACAAAAGCATTGAACGAACAGTGTCTTGAATGATGTCATTAAAAATCTCTGTAATTTATATAAAAGAATATATAAACAAACTCCCGCACGAAGGTACACATACACATGTGCACACTCGCACCAGGGAGGTGTCATCTCCCTGCTCACACACACCTGAATACCCGCATACACTCACTCACACACCCGCCCACACACGTAAGCTGTCTAAAAATACCCTTCCAGACCTTAGTTGCACACTTCCTCAGTACCTAAATATCTGTGTAACTTCTCGTCCCCCTCCTCATCCCTCCCATTTCCTCTGCAAGTTATGATGAAAGAGTAGATGGAAGGGGAAAAGATCATGTCATAGAGAGAAGTTAGGAGAAGAAGAAAGCTGGATCGAAGGCATTGACTGGTGAGAGATGAGGAGGGGTTTAAAAGCACCTGGCCAATAAAAAGACCCCCAAAATGGAGATACATGTACACCAACATTTAACAAGAGTAAAACAATTAATACAAGACTACCCTTCAAAAAATAAATCGTACACAAAACCCGCGAGTTAAACGAGACATGTAGTAACAAACATACATTAAAATCACCACTGTCTTCCTCCGACTCCCCCACGTCTAAAACTACCAACTACAATGTACGAAGGCACTCGCCTAGGTGCTTGGCCAGCACAAAACAGCAGCCAGCACCAGACAGCGCAGCACAGCACAGCACATAGCGCTGCCCTGCTCAAGTTTACTCAGAGAAAGCCGCGAAGGGCAGGCGGCCCACCCAAAATAAAACTCCTCCCCCTCTGCATCCCCCTTTACCAGTCCTGTGCAACGTCGGCCAATGATGAGGCAGCAAGAGTATTATCAATAAACCCTAAACCCTTAATAATAATGCGCACCACGCCCAGGAGGCGGTGGCCAAGGCGCTGAGTACCCATGTACAATGTGTATTGCACGGCGCTAATTCCATAGGCACGTGCGTGCCCTAACATAAACACTGTGCCGCATTCGTAAAATGTCCGGAATGTGTGTTGCAACGCAGGTGATTTAAGCGCCCCCAATCAAACTTCGTCAAGAAAGAAAAACTGATACACTACTAATATTCCACATAATACGTCATGCTTGTCACATAGGAACATATACTGCATTGGGTATATCAAATCATGCAAAATTCTGTGAATCTTCATAAAAACTGCTTTTCATACAACATCAGAAAGTGGGCAATACTGACCGAGTATACTTCGTTGCGTCACTTTCCTAAGATGTAAACATATACAAATAACTTTGGGACAAAATCTTCCAAACTTATCCTAACGTTTCACAGAGTTGTTAAACATTTTTACAACATTTGGGACAAATAATTGTCTAATCCACATCACTGAGTTTTAGAAACAATTATTCAAAAACCAGATCGGTTACATCTGAACATATCATGCATAAAGTGTGTCAAATCTTGCATAATTCTGTGAATCTTCATAAGAACTTGCTTTCCATACAACATAGTAGAAGTGGGCAATTCTAGCCGAATAATTCGTTGCACCACTTTCCTGACTTGTTTAGACCTCTTCTGATTTTCATTTGTCAAGTTTCCCCATAACAAAACAAATTAAAAGTTATGACACTCTGTATCAGACATTGGTAAAGCAATACAACACTGTGCCGCATTCATAAAATGTCCAAAATGTATGTTGCGTAGCAACGCAGGTGATTAAGCGCCCCCTAAACAAGCTTCGTCAAGAAAAAAGAGCTGATACTCTACTGGTATTCCACCTAATGCTTCATGCTTATCACACGAGAACATATACTGCACTGGGTATGTCAAATCATGCATAATTCTGTGAATCTTCATAAAAACCTGCTTTCCATACAGCATCAGAAGTGGGCAATTCTGATTGAGTAGTTCATTGCGCCACTTTCCAAAAATGTAAACATATACAAATAACTTTGGGACAATATCATCCAAACTTATCCTAGCGTTTCTAGCCGAGTAATTCATTGCACCACTTTCCTGACTTGTTTAAACCTCTTCTAATTTTTCATTTGTCAAGTTTCCCCATAACAATATAAATAATAACATAATTATAATAAAATTACCCCCCCAAAAAAAAAAAAAAATTAAATTTGAGTGCAGTATGGAAAAAGTGGGGTTTCCTAGCATGCATAAAATACATAAAAATTTCCTAATCAAATGTATCATTTGTCTTCCCTACCCACCACGCTGCAAACTCCTATACATATAACTATATAAATACATTTACCAACACATTAGACAGTACTGAGAATAAAAAAAAAAAAAAAACTCTACTAAGAGTCATTGCAGTAATAATCATTCAGTATATCAATAAAATACAGTATTGCACTTTTCTTAAACCGATCAGTTTTACAATGCAGTTGAGAATATTTTGTAGTATTTCTTAAATTGATTTTAACATCTCTTTGATCCGGTAACTACAATGAATGATTGGGGTGCTTTTCTAACTGCAGAGCAAAATCTAAACACAATTTCCTTCTCCTTTCTTTTAAAGATAATAAATTGCACACTTGTAAGACCATATCATATGTAACATAATTACAACCTAATATGATTTTCAATACACGTTTTTGAATCTTTTCTATTACCTCTATGTGTTTTTTTGTAAGACTCGAATGAAAAAGTGGGGAACAATATTCTAGAATTGGTCTGATATATCCTGTGTACACTGTAATAAGATCAACTATTGATAAATTAAAGTGTTTCAATTTGCGTAACATAAACAATCTTCTATTGCATCTTTTCACCATTTCAGAAACATGTGCATCCTATTTGAGATTCTGCTGAAAATACACCCCTAAAATCTTAACAGTGCCTGTTTCTTTCAAAAAAATTTCGTTGATACACAAACTTTGCTGAATTGATTGCTTCATAAAAGAAATTGTCATAAAAACACATTTCTGAGGATTAAGTTTCATGTTATTCAACAATGACCAACTTGCCAGTGCATTAATTTGTCTTTGTATCTGAGATGGTTGATTTCTATTCCTAGCCTCTACAATAGTCAAATCATCAACATATTTATAAAATGAAAAAGGGCAATCTTTACGAGCATCATTTATCATAATCAAAAACAAAACCGGTCCAAGTTTTGTTCCCTGCGGAACCCCTGCATTGCATTCTCTAATATCAGAGATACTGCCATTGTATTTAACAACCTGTTGTCTGCAATATAAAAAATCCACAACTAATGAAATAACAAATGGGCGCACATTCATAAATACCAATTTATGAATCAGAATGTTATGATCAATTCGGTCAAATGCTTTCGAAAAATCTGTTAAAACCATAGTTGATACATTGCTTTGCTTTTCAGCATTTTTAAACAGGTTATGAAGCATTGCAATCAAATAATGACAAGTTGAAAGATCAGGGCGGTTACCAAACTGATTGATATCGATTTGGTCCCTAATGACTTCTAACAGCCATTTAACTATGAAAGACTCAGCAATCTTAGCAAAATAAGAGGTCAGAGACTTTTGCCTGAAACCGTTGTCGCGGGTCACATATTAGGTTTAATCAAACCTAGTTACGTAAGTAGCATTATTACTTTAATACGTGTAACGTATGGTGGCATGGTGAAGAAAAGGAAGTGAAGAAAGAGCGCCCTCAAACATCCCTTTGGCCTCATAAAAGCATTTCTTTGCTTTTATAAATGTTTACAATGCATCTGGTTAACGTATCTATTTAAAGTTTAAAGGGTTAGAAATATGCCGACAAGGGGAAAACTAGAAACTACATGAGTCAAATTACCTGACAGCCTCAGCTGAAAATTTGAACAGAGAACTCAATTGCAATGAGTGCACAATATTCGCTTAGCAGCTAGCTCCAGTCGAATAAAATATTTAGCCTTCTCACAAAGTCCGCGTTTTTAAAATATAGAAATCTAATTTTGCATTATTAAAGAAAGAAAAAAAAAACTACTTATCTGTTTTACATTCCCCAGTTCGTTTTGAAACTCTCACACATCAAATCACTAAGTTGTCAGCACTACTGCTTTTAGCTTTTAAGAAAATGAGTTTCCAACGTATTCTTTTTCAGAAACTAAATGCATCACATAAAAAACAGGGATTGCTCATTTAGTATCTTCATCCCGCTCCCTCCCCCCCCCCCCTGGAATTTAAGGAAAATAAATTAAGAAAAGAAGCTACATACTGCATTTTTCCGGAGGAGGGATGCATCGTTTATTGTAATTTTTCGTTCGTTACGAATAATCTTGTCCTTTTCTAGAAGGTGTTGATTTTTTTTCTTGCCATTTTTTCATTCAATTTCATTTTATTTGATATGTAAGTATGAAAACATGCAAACACCCCAACACACCGCGAAGTTTTGACGTCGTATACGTCAATGTAAATTTGTACTTAATACTGGAACTAACCGTTTTCTTCTCCCATATTTTACCTATTCGTGTATTTTGTTCTAATGGCCCTTTGTGTTCGTATCTGTCTAGTTAAATTCCTTTCCTTATGTCTCCCTCTTTGGTTTCATTGTGGTATTGTTTGCACTGAAAAATTTGTACGTGTGTGTGAGTGTGTGTGTGTCGAAAATCTGCCTGTCTGTGAGTGTGCGTGAACAATTGTGCATTTACATTATCTCTAATGAGATATAGAATATAGAGCAATATTATGTATATCCACACAATTAACAACATTGATTGTTGATACACGGAAAAGATAAATTTTACTCTTACGACCGGGTCTAAGTTTGAATAATAACAACCGATGACTTCAGTTTGATACTGATTTGGGTGGGATATTGTAGTACACATTGAAGCTTGGTAATTGGAAGTTTAAAGGGTTTTTATATTTTGTTATGTCCTTGTCCAGGTACATGACATATTCAAGAACAAACAGTTGTAGGAAAAATTCAAAGTTTATTTGACGTACATTGGTCTTGAAATGGCTGGTAAATCGGAAAAAAAGTAAAGAACTACAAATTTGTCCCAATAAAAGGTGAAAACCCCTTGAAATTAGAACCAATTTATGTTTTTCCCCCCTCAGGCATTTATTATTTTTTCTTCGAACTACATTGTAGGTTTCTCTTCCTGTAAAGTCTTCAATGTTCCATATAATACATGGTTTCTAATCATCTGGAAGTTAAAACCTGAATCCCGATCTCTACCAAAACCATGCCATCCCTTTAAGCTTGACGATATGAAGCTAATGAAAGAACTCTGTGGGCATAGTGCGTCGCTCACATTTCTTTCTAGAATAGATAACGCCTTCCGCTATAGGTATAAGGTCGTAGTACATGCCTGATTGACAGTCAGTAAGCAGGGATGGATAAGCTTCGGGTGCACGTCGCATGGATGGCATATATATATATACAACTTAGGAATGGTGAGTATCTTGAAGGGTGATATGTGTCTCTTCGTGTCTTTTTTATTAGTTGTATTTGATCTGTTTAGTTTATACAAAAATAGAAGAGAACCCCAAAAACAAACGCAGTATCACACATCATGGACACATAGACCCTTAACAGCTGCCTTTCATAAATTTTGCTTTTCTCCAGATATTCTATTTTGAATCTGCTATCACATTCTAAAATGAAACATGTTTCTGTCGTTGATTTTATCTGTACATGGCTGACATCATCAAAGCTGCCTCAGAGCAGTGTCCTGGAGCTGAGACATATCATCCTACAGAGGAAGTCTACATCGGGGATAACAAGACCATTTCTTGCTGGAACGAAGTTTCGAGATCTGATGATTTCATCGTGCATTCAATCACACTTACATTTAACAAGAAAAAAGTGGCAACTTATCTTCCAGCGGGAAATGTCAACGAAGTCCATGAAGAAAAATATATCTTTGTTGTATCTCCTTGGAGCAACCAGACACAGTTTATCATCCGAAATGTGTCAAGGAATGACGAGGGACAATACAAATGTGTCGTTTGGTCAAGCACCGGAGAGCATTGTTCCTTCATTAATTTAGCGGTGAATGGTAAGTTGATCTAAACTGAATTTGCATTTGGGAGACAAGCAGAACACCTATCCTTGAAAAACAAACATCAAACAGAACTCTGCTTTACGATATCAAAATAGGTAAATGAGTGTAAAGTCTATCTTGAAAATGAAAATAAAAATGACGCAAGATACTAAGGAAAGTATACAAATAGTGAATGGTCTCGAGTGCGATGGTACAAGATTTTGCATGAGGTGAAAGATAGAGGCGCTCTATTCACGAGGCGAAGCAGAGTTAAATAGTGCGCCTCATCTTTCCCGAGTTCCACTGAATGAAAACAAGACTATACACTAATTGTTTTATGCAACATCTCAAACGTCCACAGATATGGTCCACATAGATATTGGAATTCATAACAGAAATGACAACCCTTTTCCGTGAAAGACGAATGAGTAGCCGCACAGTCACAACCACCGTGTACGGTACCGTACGCGAAGCCGATGTGTTGTTAAAGTTGTTTACGAAAATGAGTGACAAAAGCAAGCGCTTACTGGGTTAAGCGCGTTTGTAATTTATTAAAGCAGGTGTTGTTGATGTGCGCGGCAAATCCTTGTTTATTGGGACATCATAGCCGTGCGATGGAACAAAAATTCGAGACGATCAATTGTGAGTTTGACAGTGGAGTCAATGGAAATTTGGGAAGTCAATTCAATTCAATTCAATTCAATTCAATTCAATTCACGTTTATTTTGGATAAAAGACAAGATAAAATATTACGAGAATTATTTTGGGTAACATCTATATATAAGAAGCGAACGATTGTCGGGTGAGGTGCACCCTATTGCAATTGTGTGATTAATATAAATAAAGATATAATATACAACGTAAATGCTCCTAAAATATAAAACATGCATGCATACTTCCATACAAAATACATTCACAAATACAACAAAATAAAAATATAAAAAGTGAATATTATGTAAGAAAGTGAGGCATCGAATAAAGTATACTAGTAATGTCGGTTGAAACGTAGGATGACTCAAAAGGTGTGAATAATCTATTTGGATAAGTTAAACAGAGGCCAAGAAAACAATAAAAAGTTATTCAAAGTTTAAAATGTAAGCGCCAATGGTATAAGTCCTTTAATTTTTATATAAAAAAATAATCAATACTAATATTGATCAACACTAACATCCAGTGATAATGATTAAACTGAACGTTGAACAGTAATAGAAAAGAACAATATACCATGCAAAATACTAACAGCGTATACTTATTTAAACATATACAAATGAAATAAAATGTCAGTTTCATAATCAATGGGTAATATTGAAAGCATGCATACTTTCCATGTAAAATACATTTTATCAGTATTTCATACCATAATTTGCCAGATTAAAAAGGAAGTGTAGATGTGAAACGTTGATTTTTGTTGAACAGTCAAATTAAAAGAAATCATATAATAACACGTGAATTCAAGGTAATGTATTGCACAAAGATTATAGTAATGTGAACTTAAATATCATGTAAAATAATTATAGAAAATGCATGCGATGAAATACTCTTTTGGCACTAAGAATGTCTGCACCCATTGATAATGGGACAAAGAGATTACGGAAATATAAAATGAGGCAAATAGACATACAAACTCAATTAACGATACTGCACAATAAACTGATATAATTGTTATGAGAGGAATTGTTGAAATTCAAATTGCATGGAATAATAAATCATAATGAACAAACAGGGCATTTTACATTGGGAATTATACTCAGTATTGCAACCAAACGAAAATCGAAGCACAGTATTGCACAAATGTCATAGAATATAATATGATATATGACATGCGTGTAACGAAATACTACTATGAGACTAAGAATGTCTGCACCCACTGGTAATGGGACAAATTAAATACGGAAATATAAACTGAAGCAAATAAACATACAAACTCAATTAACGACACAGCCCTATCAACTAATAAAATTAAAGTGAGTGAAAATGATGAAAATCAAATTGCATTGAATGATAAATCATAATAAAAAAGGCATTTTACATTGAAAATTATACTCAG
This sequence comes from Diadema setosum, assembly GCF_964275005.1. Lineage (NCBI taxonomy): Eukaryota > Metazoa > Echinodermata > Echinoidea > Diadematoida > Diadematidae > Diadema > Diadema setosum. The sequence continues at coordinate 36,939,162 of NC_092690.1, read as the reverse complement.
TATTGCAACCCCCCCCCCCCCAAAAAAAAAAAAAAAACAAAGCATTGTTGTAAATGGTGTCAATTGCAATGCACCTGTTCACCGTTCATTGCATAGGGACATCTTTAATATATTAAATGAATAAAAGTGGACCCAGGAGAGACCCTTGGGGTACACCTACAGGAACACGTTACAGTGTAGAGTTATAACCATCTAATGATACACATTGCTTCTATACCAATCAAGAGCTACACCTTTGACTCCATAATGGCAAAGTTTCTTTCAAAGAATATTGTGATCGACCATGTCAAAGGCTATTGACTAGTCAAGAAAGACGCAAATTGTATGCTTGCGGTTGTCCAGTGCTGACGCTATTTTATCAATGAAGAGTAAGACTGCATGAGTGGTAGTATGTTTTTTTTTTCCCCGAAAGCCGATTTGAGTTTAAAAAAAAAAATTTACTTTCATTTAAAAAATGAAATACAGTTCGTGGATATACAATTTTTTTCTATGTTTTTTTTTTTTTTTGTTGAGAAGGTTGTCAACAACGAAATAGGGTGATATTTATCCAAGACCAATGAGGATCACACTTCTAAAAAAAAAATCAATAACTGTTGTTATTGTCATCTTTACAGGAACAATACCATTCGTCAATGACATATTCAAAATATGAAGTAGGTAATAAAAAAGGAATTTCATTGTTAAACTTGGGTAAAAAAATCACTGAAATTCCTCTCAGAATGTGGAACAGCCTGCGACAGAGTTACAAAAATGAGTGTGTACAAAAATATTCATTCAACTTATTTTCAATAATCCTTAAGTACATTACCATTAACAAACAGACTTTGGATGCCTGACATAACCTGGGTTGAATCATGCACACGTCGAATCACTTTCAAAGTTCCTTTAAAAACCCGTTAAGGACGGACTGATTTTGCTACAACATGCATTTCCCATAGACCCCTGCCCGAATATACTTCGGGCTCGTCATCAACGGGTTGATGTCATTAAAGGTTCATTGAAAAAGGGCTTGATAATGGTCTTTTTTGGCAGCACGTAACAGATTTGTGATAAAATTTCTCTATTAGTAGACCATTTTTGCCGAAATTTTATTGATTTAGTTATCTTAAATTTATAATACAATTGATTCTTTTTTATTATTTATTGACTTTAGTAGTTCCCTTGTAATCCAAGGCATGCGAGGACATTTTCTGCTTGTGCAAGTTCGACGTTTTCGTAAAGGAATAGCATTATTATATAAAATCATGAATTCATCAATATATTTATTGTAGAACTTTCAGCATCTTTATCTGAAAGCACTTCCCCCTATTTGCCTACAAAAGTATCTAATTGAATTTTGCAACATGTGGGGGATTATCATCACGAATATATTTGGGACCCTGCATCACAAAACAGACAAAAAGTCGCCAGGCGAGAAATTTTAGTTAAAAACAGATTCTGAAAGAACAGACTCTAAGCTTTAAACTCAATTCACATGGTCTCTCCTAACCTACCCAAATACTGGAAAGAAAGCACACACCGACTCTGGAAAAGTGTGAACTGAGAAAAGAGGTTCTGAAGTACAGAGTCTATTCAGGCGCTAAATCTTCCACCACACTATCTAGCTAGCTGTGAGATGAAAGGAACAAAACACAGGATGTCAACCACCGGAGCAAAAACAATGAAGGGAGCATGTTCTATTAACACATTCTGCCCATGATTGATGCCAACTTTCAAAGCCGTATCATTATCCATTAAAAAGTTATTAGACTTGAAAGTGAAGAGTGTATGAATGATTTCAAGAAATTAAAAGGGGCTTCTAATACATACCTGATCATTCTACTCTCCCCCCCCCAAAAAAAAAAAGAAAGTTGTAGAAAAACTGCGGAAAACACACTTTTCCATTCGTTTTATGATCCCAATCTTAAGCATAATGTAGAAGAGAGATAGCTCTTTCAGAAAAGATAATAAACTCAAGATTGACGTAGTTGACCCATTTTACCTGTTTTGAGTCTTCACGTGAAATCACGGGATATGGCTTTTTGTTTGTTTTGTGATGCACGGGCACATTTATTAGCAGTGAAATCAAATTCATTATCCGATTTGAATTCAGTGAACACAAGAAATTGACAGAGTTGCCTGAAATTCATTAGCAAAATTATCAATATTTCCCTGATGAGGTCTGTACACCACTCCAATTATGAGGTTGTTTTTTTTTTGAGGAATATGAATTTCTATAAAAACGATTTCCAGAGAGTCACTCATAAAAGTAAGTTCACTTAGAAATCTATATTACAAGTGAGATGGAAATATAATGCAACACCACCACCTTTTCATTCGTTCTGTCGTTTGAGGCAAATTTATAACCAGGCAAAGAGTATAAAAGTGCGTAATAACTACCAGTGAACCAATTTTCTGACAAACTTATTACAGTAGATTGAGAAAGCATATCTTGCTTAGGAAACTCGCGATTTCTGAATGGCGCGAATAATAAATCATACTGATAATTTGTTTCAGGAGATATTTCCCTCCGCTTTGACCCCTTTTGTCATATGAAGAGTTCGGTTTCAAAAGGTATTACATCCATAATTTCAAGTTCTGAGAAAAACTCGATTTTTTAATTATCATATTTAGCAAGCTCAGACTGGAATGACATTTCCCCCTATTATACTGCTAGATGATACAACACTTAAACCACTCTCTAAGAAAATCCAGGTCCATTCATTTATTTTTTATGAATTAAACGTTTTTATATTTTTGTGGATGTAGTACCTTTTGCAAGCGAACGTGGATGTAGTACCTTTTGAAACCGAAATTTCACATGCCAGAGATATATTAGTGTGATGTTATGACATGTTTCGCGGATTTATTTTTTTCAGCAATGGTGTTCATGGGGATGGGATACGAGGTCAAGAGGGCCTAGGTAATTAACAATGCCCTGCCCTATTTAGTATCAAGAATAACAAACCAATGTGCATCGCTAATGCCCCACTTCTCCCTTGCTGACTAATATTTTGAATGAATGACTGTCATTAGTCATAAGCATCCATTATGCGAGAACGGTTATAGATGGGGAGGGGTCACAATATATCACCAGGTGATTTCTCTCTTCCGTTTTCTCCTTTTGTTTTTCTCTCACGAACTTTATCTCAAGATTTCTTATCTTTTTCCTCTTTGTATTAAATTTTTGGCTATTTTTCTCCCCGTGAATTCTCCCTTCACGTGTCTCAAGAATACTGTATTCAGTTATTTTTTCTTCATTGTTTTTCAATGTAACTTCTAAGGGAAAAGGTGGAAAAGCAGCATCTGAATGTGCTGTATTTTCTCAACGGTGTCATTAAATTCATTATACAAAAATCATTCTTGTATGTTCCTTATCAGGTAAGATAAGTCTGATAATCTAATAGTTGACAGAAATCAAGACCGTCGATGAGTAATATGACCACCTATACTAAACGCACATTTGGTATTACCTTTGTGACATTGTATAAGTAAAATGTGTCATTTAAAAGATAGAATATAAATCTAGTGTTCAAAGCTGTATGTCATTATGTACTTTTAAGCCCTGGGGACTGGTACTTGGCATCATGCACGTATAGAATAACATAGCATACCCACAGGTAAAGCACTGTTGGTAGGGATGTCAAAATTTCATGCCACTGTTTACATCTAACAAAGTAACTTTGCTTTCAGACTAGTTGTCAAACACTTATTAGCTGTTAAGCTATTTGTGTAAGAAATAGACCACTCCTACAAAGTGTCTGTACTTTATTCTGGGGACAATTAATGGCTCAAACTCAACACCCTAGCAGTAACGCACGGTACCGGTAACTAACAGTAGATGCACTATGTGGGACTACATGAGAGTCGCGTAGTTTCTCCAGTTTCTCCTTTGCTCTTGTCGACTGCTTTTAATTCACGATCCTTCTCCTGGGATGGTTTGTTTTGTCAATGAGGTCTCCTTCATTTTCCTACATTGCTTGATAGAAATGTGATGAGTTTTTCAAGATTTACGTGGTGATTTTAACAGAAAGCCAAAAAGCCAAAAGCCAACTTCTTTTGTTTACGGATTAAGTCAGTAGACAATGGTAGAGGGTCAAGCCAATGCTGCTCTCTGATTGGTCAATTTCCTGATGATGTCATTGCGGCCGTGATAAGGCAAAGGAACGTAACTCAAAATTTGGGCATTTTGAGTTATGAGCATATGGCTCCTAAATAAAATGCGCTCTTTTTAATGGTGAATGTCTCAATTCTCAAATGTTTACCATTTCAGAGATAAAAAGCGTATCTCACACACTTTTTTCACAACTTTGCCGTTTCCAGCTAGGCAAAACAACGTAACCTGAGATACGTAAAGAAATGACAAAGAAAACATTTTCGCTGTTACGGCAAATGAACGTATCTTTACATACACTGTTTTTTCATCGTGGTTTCTCAAGAAAAAAGAAAGAAACTGCGACGCCAAAAGAACGTATGTCATCATACAGCGCTTTGCTGTATACAATCAGGGCCATGCGCGCTACAGTCAGCACGGCAAAACAACGTATCAACATCGTGTCCATCACAACACACGCTACGCTGCATAACTCTATGTGTAATACCTACGGCTACGTGCTGCAGATCCATTTCAGCCGCGGCAGTGAATGTAGTGCCGCCGCTGCTGCCGCGCCGGTTGCTACAACAGCTGGCAGCTGCTGGGTGCAGCAGAGTACTCTCTGGTTGACTGGCAGTCAAGCTTTGCTGCAGTGTGAACCATGAAGTCATGCCCATTGTTCTGTTTTGCAGCCATGGAATGGACATTCTCCTGACCAGTTAATGCCGTTAATGCCACCACAAAGAAAATCAGCGGTAACACCGGTAAGTTTTATCTATTTTTTTGTCAGGTCTAAGTTTGATCTAGCCCGACCAGATGCCGTGCGAAGTACGGCGATTGGGCTGTACAGAGTGGACGACAGTACGCTATGCTAGTAGGGTCCCGTAATTTCGATAATAGTTTTCACTAAAATTTAAGAAAACGATGAGTAAAAAAGAATAAACAAAAACACAGCAAGCTATGCAAATAAAGAGCAAACTTAGAGCTATAAGTATGTTAGCCTTTCCTTTCGGTGGGCTTGGCAAAACGTGGCTCATTGGTGTGGTTGTGGTTGTGGTTCTACTAATGTAATAAGGACTATGTAAATGTAGGATACTCGAAATATACTAATGGCCTAGCAGATCAAGTAGTGACTCTCAAAAGAAATTTACCTCTGCGCAAATAAATTAAGTGGACCACATAATACTGTTATGATCATCGACATCATTCGACTTGACGTCGTCTACCTCAAATTCAGTTTTCGTCTAAAAGTATAAAAAAGTAACAGCTTTATAGTAGGCCTAAACAGTAGACTCGACTTCAAGCTAATGACGATACAGCTTGATACTGATGAATTCCATTTAGTCTTCAGTGGCAACATGAACTGGCAGACGATATGTTCTAATAATGTCATTAACATCATTACTTTGGCAAGAAAAGTAAGGACAAAAATAATGTTTGGTATACATATTTGGTTAATCACAAGTAGTCTTAGATCTTGTTTGTTATTCCTTGAAAGGATGAAGAATATGATTGTGGCGTTTTCATACATACAGGAATCTACCCACTTAAAATTAGCCTCACAAATAAAGTCATATCTAATGGTACTCTGTACCTGCTCACTGTGGAGGCCTGATTTATTTCTTTTTTTTTATTCTTTGTGCAACTTTAGTCAGCTGTACATCTTCTTAAAACATTTATTTTTTTTTTCATTTCGATACAATATAATGCATTGTAGCCATGGTAGATCCTATACATGCTATAAGTTCCACCCCTCCCCCTCATGGAATTCAAACATTTATTATTAAGTTATTTGGTTTTGAATACTATGGAAAGTTCAAATATTAAGACCCAATCGTCTACTTTAGATGATATTAACATTCGTGTTGAAATACATATTTCCTTGTCTCTCTTTTCAGTGTCCACACCAACCGCCAGCCTAAACCAGCACAGAAAAGGAATGCAGTGTATCAAGTACAATAAAAGGTACAAGTTGAATAATCACCTATTAATTCATACCAAAAAAAAAGTAGAAGAAGGGGGAAGAAATGAACCCAACTTTTGTCATTATCACTGCGACACAAGCCGGCATTTGGAAAAATTATTCAAAAAAAAAGAAAAGAAGGCAGAATCCATAATGATGACTTTCTGATAATTTGAGAATACCACATTTCACAGTTCATTCCTTAGCGATAAAAAAATAATGATATTAAATGAAAACTGATGAAATAATCACCATTCTCTCTCGAAACAAACACACAGTCTTGTACATCCTCTAGGGGTTATTTGTATGATGTTGAATAATAGATATTGTGAGTGTGTTTCATAAATACTCATTCTCATTTTCTTTGCTTTTTTTGGAGGGGGGGGGGGGTCTGTGAGAGAGGATTTGTTACACACAACCATGTCTAATGAAGAATCTAATCACATAATATAACTAAAACAGAGTTGAAATTCACTAGCTGTCTTTTATGGAAAATACAGAGTGCCTTACTTTGTGTTAATTATTCTCTTCCGTTTCTTTTACATTTTCATGCAGGGGTCTACCGAGCAGTTCAAAAGCAGAGAAAAGAGCAACTGGACAAATTTTAGAACAGCTGTGCACGCCCGTCAGAATATCATGAAAGATGGAGTGGAATGTGCACTAGATCAGTCAACTCTAGAAGAAAAATAATAACACTCGGATTGTTTATATATGATCAGGTGAATTTTTCACAGTTGAATTAAGAACTCGCAAAACTCAACTGTGAAGTGTTAATGACTATTTTCACGTTATGAAGGCACAAGAAAGATTTTTTTTTTTTTAATTTGAAACTAAAGATTCTATTTCGACAAAAAAATATGATGAGGGCTCATTGCCCTTTGAAATGATGACTATCAACTTAGGTAAAACTATCACGTGTTCATATCAAATATTGTTGTAAATGCTTTCCCTCAAAATCAATATCATGTCGATTGAAACATGTCAACATATTTCAGAAAACCAGGGAAATAGAAACCTTATTTCCTGCATAATTTTGATTTATTTTGAGCCTAATCCCTCCGGGAGCTCTCAGACAACCCAGATGTATTGCAGCACAGCAAATCGCTGTTGTAATAAGACGTTTATTGAAATATGATTAAAGTGAATACTGTTGCAAATTTTCCCTTCGTTTCAGCTGCCTAGTAATTGTTCTTTACCCAAGTATTTACTTCTTACTACTCTTCAACAACAGTAAGGATTAAAATGTTATGTGTGCTTTTTATAATTTGTAATTTGTAGATGTTCTGATCTTCCAAGGTAAAAATTGATGCGAAGGTCTGATATGGTAATAGTGTAGCTAATCTCCAGAAAAAAAAAGAAAACACAATTATGATCTGTTCTATTGAAATTGAAAATTTTGTTCCCAGGATTTTGTTCTACTGAAACTAGGGAAGTAAATTACATTTTTTTTTCTATTTCTTATTTACCATCATGATAATGTTTAGTTACTGCTGATTTGCTTTCAATGTGATAAAAGCATAATGGCATATCAAACTCTGTCTTTAATTGTAAAAAGAAAGTGTAGATATCTATTTCATATTCTTAAGACTTGCAAATAATCGAATGATTTATGTAATGCTGTTCTCTTTGAGAAACAGATGTACACACATTTTTTCCCTATAAACCTTTCAGAAGATGTAAATTAGTCTCTGCATCTACGTTTCTGTCATGTCTATCTCAAAGTTATTCTACTGAGAGAATGTTTGCACCTCTGACAAGTCTGCGGTGTGTGTGTGTGTGTGTGTGTGTGTGTGTTTTGTGTGTTTTTGTACTTGTTTGGTTGTGTGTGTGCATGTGTGTGTGTGTGTGTGTGTGTGTGTGGTCAAGTTACACCTAACAACATTAAAACCTGGATTCATAATTTCCTGATAAATCATTGTTATTATTGTTGTTGTTCAAAGAATTGAGCCATATTATCATTACAAGTTTTAACCTTACGGATACAATTCATGCAATCAACCAAATGTTAACAACTTACAGCAATTAACAAAATACACAATAATTTATTATTCTTTCTGTTCAAATCCTTTCATCTCAATGGAAATCGTTAAATAGATAAAAGAAAAGATAGAAATTAAAATAGGAGTCTCAATATTAACACATTAAATGCGTGTATGTGTCTTTGAAACGAAGTGTATGTGCAGATGTCTATACAATTCTTTTTTATACCCATTTTATTCATTTTTTTTGCCAGTTCTCATACAGTCATAATAGTTGCCACTGATGCATTGTCATGCTAAAAATTATACATATTTCAAGTTCATCTTAATTGTATCACATGGCATAAGAAGTGTAATGAAATCCATTTTACAGACTTTACCCAAACTCGTAGTTTAGTTGTGAATATTAATCCAAATCCATGGTTTTGTTAAATCAACATGAATGATATTCCAAATATTGTAATTATGTTCCCAATGAAAAATATTACATCAAGGGATAAAAAAATACACTTAAAGATAATAAAAAAGAATGGACATCTCAATAAACTGTAAACTGTATATGCAAATGAAGTAAAACAAAAATTTACGGTAATTGGTAGATACAACTAATTACATTTTAGTATATACTCGGTAAGTTTCCAGAAAAAAAAAATGAAAATGTTCAATTGCATCGATACTTCTGCAAGCTACTGTGTTTTACTATTCTTGATATATATTAAAAAAAACACATAACGGGACTTTTATCATCCAGTTAACAAAATTGTCAAAGTAAACAAATGATAGAGATTATTGCCATCGAGTCGGGATACGTCATTCTGCCTAATTACATTGATGGAAGGGTTGAGGCGCAGATATTTGTAAGTCAAGATACGTTCTTTTGGCATACTGAAGTAGCTTCGCGGGAGAATGCTTACGCACCGTAAGTCAGGATACGTTCTTTTGCCTAATTGATATGTTGCCGCGTGAGGATTCTCGCACAACGTAAGTGAGGATACGCTCTTTTGGCAAACTAGAATTACTCATCAGCAAAGTGTTGTGATTCGGTAAAGTGCTGTATCTATTCTAAACATGGCAATTACTCTAAAACGGGAAGTCCTATTTTACTGAAATTTTCCCGAGATATTCTTTATTAATGCCTAAGAAACTTCGCTGCTTCAAAAGTGTTTTACTTGTATGACGGAAAAATGGGAACCAATTGAATTTTCAAACTCGTTTTTCTCAGAACATGATATTCTGAGTTACGTTGTTTTGCCTTATTACGGCCGATTGGAGTGGATGTAGTACCTTTTGCAACCCAACTAAAATGGATGTAGTACCTTTTGCAACCGAACTGATTTTTAAATATAATTTTTTAACACTTTCTGATTGGAAATTCAACTTTTCGTTAGTATAGGTGTAAAGAGGTCATAAAAATGAGTACATCAAGAGCAAAAAGTGGATTTTGATTGAAAATGGATGTAGTACCTTTTGCAACTGAGCTCTTCATATGATTTTCCTGATTTAAATCTTTCCTTCTTTGTACTCTAACAGCTTCATGCTCAACTGCAGCTGAGCCTGATGAGGCTGACTCATAAAACATAAAATCCCATTTCAGAGGAGCATGTATCTCAAAAGAGAAAAAGGAAGGACATGTAGGGCTATACACCGATGGTAGCTGTCTCTTCTCGCTGGGCTTCTAATCTATAGTTAGAATTGCTGAAACATGGCCAGCCCAGGATAGAAGAGACAAATCCTTTTGTATCACATGTAAGCACTACGATTTTCAGGACCAGTGTCAACAAAGTAGATCCATGCTTGGGCATCCAGTGTAACAAATGAAAATAAATTCATGAAGACGCACATTCATAATATCGGGTTATTTCCCAGACCGCAAAATATCCCGCTAGTTTGAACTTCGCGCTGATGAAGACACACCTATTGCTCCTGAAGCAGTGACGACCGGCAAAGCGAAGCCTCCTTATCTTGATCTTCTGGCTTATTTTGGGTAGATCCCTATACAGTTCTGTGTTGGTCGTATGTTGCCTCCAGCTAACATTTTGCACAAATTTTAGCATACATTTGGAGCAGTAGTCCAGTTCGCTAGCAATTTATGGTGTCACCGCCCATGCCTCAGAGCCATACAGTAGTACGTCTAAACTGTTGCTGCAAAAGAAAAAAAGAAGCTTATTGGGTTTGTGCAGTCACATCTTTTATTTTAGTGGTGTTCTTCGATGGCGTGATGTCGGTGTTACATTGATAACGCTTTCTCGACAGCAAGACAGAAGAGACCGAGATGCCAGTTCATATACAATTTAGCAGTGTGTCTCTATGTCTGCATTTAAGAGAAAACATAAAGAATGTGTTGTAAAATCATATAAGTGCAATAGTGCCTTCCTGCAATAATCCCCTTTATGCTAATATATGAAGTAATTTTCGTTTTGTCTTATTTTATTTGTTTTGTTTTGTTCTTTTTTTGTATTGTGCCACAATTGTTACTTTTTACTAGGGAGAAGCCTAGACAGGTCAATGGCCTTTGCTTCTTCCTCCACACTCTGTAATCCATATGATTGACATGTTGTCCTGTATATTGTTCATTTTTTTTTACCATTTGTGCAAGTTGTGGAAATAAATGAAATGAATTGAAATAAATGAATTAAATGTATTTGAAAAATTCATGAAACAACATTATCGTGTATCACGAAATGTCCTTCTTTGACCCGCTGACCGTCTTCCTTCCCTTGTCTTTGGTCTTTGAACAACTAGTCTTGGACTCCAGAGGTTCTATGAAGAGCTGGTTGGTGCCATGATACAAACAGATTATTATCAGTATATTGTGACGATTGCTCTTGATCACTTAAAGGAAACTAGAACCCAACTATAAATGTGGATTGAGTTTAAGTAGCAATGTTAATTTATCTCACCAGTGAAAGATAGCGGAAAATTGGACATTCCATTCAAAACGTATGAATTTTTATTGTTTCGCTGTTACCATTACTGGACAATGAGACTACCACAGTTCATGACATCATTATGGACAAAAATGCATTAAAAAGCACAAAGAAAATCAAAATAATTTCACATTTTAGCATTATGAAAGAGCATCTTGCTTACCACTTTCAGAGAGTGGAGTAAATACTATCACCTTTAAAGGACAAGTTCACCTTCATAAACATAAGGATTGAGAGAATGTAGCAATATTAGTAGAACACATCATTGAAAGTTTGAGGAAAATCAGACAATCCGTTCAAAAGTTGTGATCTTTTGAAGTTTTTGTGCAGTACCCGCTGGATGAGAAGACTACTGCAGTGTATGAATAACTTAGATGTCACATGCGTACAACAATATAAGGAAAATATAAAGAGAATTTCACAAAATTCCATCTTTTGAAAAAAGTACACATTCCCCTGACTCGTTACCGATACATGTTATGGGTAATGTTATTCCCCCTGCCCTTAGAAAGAAGCAAGTCAATTGCTCTTTTATTATGCGAAAAAAGTGAAAATATGTTGAATTTTCTTTTATATTTTCTTTATACTGTTGTACGCATATGACTCACAAGCTGTAGTAGTCGCCTCATCCAGCGGTTCCAACACAAAAATTTAAAAAATTCATAACTTTTGCATCGATTGTCCAATTTTCCTCAAACTTTCACTGATGTGTTTTACTAATATTGTTGCATTTTCTCAATCTTTATGTTTATGAAGGTGAACTTGTCCTTTAACCTATTTCAAAAGCCTGTCGATTGAATGTGTACTTTTCATGAAAAATGACACTTTTTCATAAATTGCATACTAGCGTCCTTATCCAGCAATTAATGAACCGAATAAATTCATGTATATAATATATATATATAATTCAATATATATATATATATATATATATATATATAGAGAGAGAGAGAGAGAGAGAGAGAGATTATGACTTTTGAGTCGACAGAAGATTTTTCCTCAAACTTAGGCTGTTACACTATATGATCTTCTTATACTGCTATTTCACTTAATCCAAATTCATATTTGGGTTTTGGTTTCCATCAACCCGTACATCATGCGTAGACTATGCGATTGACAGGCGAAAACTATGCGGGAGTATGCGTATTTTATGCGCAAAGGATACGCAAGTTAGTTGTGAACAAGTTGGGAATTAATCGTGATTTAGTCGTGACCTGCGTGCCACTAGGTTGATAGACACGTATTAAGCTAGGCTGACACTTGCACGACTTTTGTCTTGGCAATTCGTGCCATTTTGGGGCACGAACTTGGAGGCTCCCGCACTGTTCACGACTAGTTCACGAGTTCACGAATAGTTCACGAATGCGTGACCATTAGTGTCCACATAGACACGAACTGGCACGACGAGTTTGCGCAATTCGGACGGTGTCGTGCCGACTTGGCCACGCATTTATATAAAGGGGGCCTCCCCAACCCCTGGTAATTTTCGGATTGGCTGTGGAAGAGACAACATGCTGAATAGTTGTATATAATTAGTTGTTTGCTGTTTTTTTGTTAATGAATTGTTATCATATTTCAAAACATTTGTTTTTCTTCTTTTTAGGCCATTCTCCTCAAAAATGTCAACAACCGCGATTTTCGTGTCGCCAGCATCTTCGTATAGATTAGATTGATATTTTGTCCCTCAGAAATCAATATTTCTGAGAGGTTGGACCTGTAAAATAATTTCAAAAAAGATGATCAGTCAGGGAGACAGCCGATTTTTAGGGAATGGAGATATTCGCGAAAAATCGGGAAAGTTGGACTTAATGAATTATTCATGACCTTTCCGCAGTCTCTGGCCGAAGCTCGACGCGTACAAAGTCAATGGCTGTCACTGCATCGTTTTGACATGCATGTCTTTAAAAATTCACCTTAAAAAATCCTCATTGTATGTTGATATTGAAATTTCACCCAATGAAAGATGAATAAATAAAGTTTATCTCCTCCAAAAATCAATATTCACATATAGTGAGGAAAATTTGTAATCGAAGGATGAAAACGCGAATCCAAGGTGTATTTTTTGAATCTCCGTGTCCCAGTTTCTTTCAAGGCGTTCTTATTTTGCAGCGATTATTCAACGAAACACAGGGACGGACTGTGTGTGTGTCTGCAATGCGCTATGCATGAACCGCGTTAACACAGTGCACGCACGTACCGTGCGTACGTGAGCGCAGTAGTTACCGCTGAGCTTCAACGTCTATGGGAATTGTGGTAGCCTGTCATGTTTTTGCCGATATTTCTATCAACAATTCATCTATTTTTTTTTTGTCAAATGATCAAGAGTTGGTGAGAACTGGTTTTGTACTTAGGTAGTCCGGTCCCCTAAACTCCTGGTTTGCCCGTATTTATGTGGAATGTCCGAATGAAAAGAGCAAGAGACGGAAGGCACCGCCACCGTAGGTGTTCTAATCGGTTGCATGACGCTGGAGCTCTCGCACAGCCGTCGAACGTCAACTGCGGACCGCCGGAGCTCCGGGGTTCTTTCTTTTGCTACATGACCATGCAGTGTCCTCATACTTTCTTACTCTCTTATGATCATGCTCACTGGGTTAAAAGTTACAAGCCTCATGCAACCACAAAGCTACCTCATCTAAATCATCGCAACATCGCACGTACACTATCACGGTAATGAACCAGGGAACTATATTGCGACATCCACCCTCACTTTGTCTCTAGACTGTTTGATCAACACGTCACAATCACATATGCTTTTAACTAACATAGTTGAAATAAAGTTGATAGATGATAATTACCTCTCACTATTAGTCTTGTCTTGTGAAGGTTTTTGCTGTTCTTCAAACTTGCATGTCTCTTCCTAGAGCTCTAACTTTGATCAAAATATAGGTCTGCACGACCATGCTCCGCCTTCCAACAACACAATGTCGATATGCATGGTCAATGCAGGGAGGTGCACACCTCCCTGGTCAATGCACTTGCTATTTTGTTTTTTCTGCCATGGGGGTCGCGAAAGGTAAGAGATTGGGGGTACGCAGCAACAGAACGATGGAGGAGAGTGGGGGAGAGAGGGAGAGAGAGAGGAGCGCTAAAAATAGCTACACACAACGATCCGTCCTCCAACCAGGGAGGTGAGACAAATAGCCCTGCTCCAACTCGATGCGGATGACCGTGTGTGTACGCTCGCGTGTGTGTACATGCGTTTCTCTCTCTCCCTCTCGGTAAATTATTCTCATAGCGACTGGAAAAAGAACATCTGTAACGGTTCGCTCTGACCATATCGCGTCGCTCCATTACGTAACATCTGCTCGCGGTTCAATGTTCCCTCTAAGGGGGGATTTCAATCTTCCCTCAAAATAGGTAGTCTCCCTGACTGATGATTGGGACCCCCAGGATAATATTAGAAAAACGATCCAAAGTTTGATGTATAACCCTAAAAACCCATGCATGTCGCCAGAAGTGGACGTGCTCATACAAGTTCCTACTCATTAATGTATCATCAAATCTTTTGTGCTTTTTTCTATTGCCCCTCAAGTGCCTGAATGAAAAATGATATCACATAACAATATGATGTTTTGACCTTTCTCCAGGAGGTCATAAGTATCATGTCGCTAAATCGCCGGCAGATACGTTACCCTTTTTGAGACCCATAAGAGAAGATCAAAGTAAAGCTGCATAGCACTGTAATTTAATGTGCTAATCAAAGTTAACTTCACGCATACATGGAACCATGATTTATTCATGGAATCTCTTGTCACAAAATATTACACTGATCCGAAGCCGTGGAAACCTAATGTTACGATGAGCTGATATCAGATAAATTACCTAAAATCTGCTACATTTAGAAAAAAAAAAGGTATGCTGTTATATGAAAGCAAAGCTCCGGTACTTTTGAGTACTTAAGGTAATGATTGATCACAGAACAGAAATTACTCAAGAAAATTAATAATATAAAAAAATAATATATTGAAGAAACTCGTATCTTAACCTTCATCCCTCTGAATAATATCTTTCTTTCTTTCAAAATTATTCTTTTCTGTAAATAATAGTGTGCGAATGGTAACGGCACATCAGATACGTTACCATCAAACTCGTCAGATACTTTACCAATAAAATGTATATCTTGCAGCAAAGTTAACCGCAACGCGCTTTTTGCGCGGATTTAACCGGTTGACTTTGTTCTCTATGCGACTTGATAAACAACATGCCGTTCTTAAAGGATTTAAAGGTTTATCTAATGAAAAATCGGTTTTGAAGTGTCCGAGATATCCAAAATAAGGCAAAAGAAAGAGGTCCTAACAAAATGTGATGGCCGATCTATCTTTATTTGAACGTCTTCCTTTTACTTAATTATGGACATATCAGCCATTTCTAAACCGATTATCATCAAATAAATTTTTCATAAGTACAAGTGGATTACAATTTTCTTGCAAAAGGTTCAAAACTGAATCCTCATCTAAACCAGAACTGTACTATCTCTTAGAATTATGACATTTAAAAAAAGTGCCGTCAGATACACATTACAAATCCATTTTATTTCTGTTTTGTTGAGGTTTTGTTTGTGTGTGTGTGTGTGTTAGCGTTTTGTATCACAATAAATTTTTGTCTGAAAAAAAAAAATTAACTTAGGACTTTTAAGGGTTGAAGTTTGGTACCCACCTTATGTTGTCAACTTCAAAGCAAACGAGGCTACATGAACGCTATATACCTTTGTTCGTTATAATTTTGCATCTTATTTACATTATGGTTAAAGCTAAGAGCACTTCCTTGGTTGCAAAATGCTTTGAAAATGACTGTAGGATTGATGTCTACCTTTTTGCATGAGTTTTTTTTTTTTTTTTTTTCAATCGCATGATTGTGTGATCTGGGTTTGATGTAAATCGGTAGTTTAATGTGTCACCAAGCATAAATGCTTTGTCAGATACGTTACCATCGTTTCTCGATCCGTGAGAGAGAGAAAAAAAAAACTAAAAAAAGAGAAGAAACAAAGAAGGAACAAAAAAAGACATGAAAAAAGAAACGGGTAAGCATGGCGCGCACTGCCACGCAATGCCACGCATCCTCCCCGCATCGTCCCGACGAGTTCACGAGTTCACGAACAGTTTGCGCATAGTTCACGACCCGGTCATGAAATTTTGTCGTGACCAAAATTTTGAACATTTCAAAATTCTCGACCCGACATGGCACGCAGTCACGACGGGTTTACGCACACTTCACGCCAGTTTACGACTAGTTTGCGCACTGGGACGCCTTGAGTCGTGCCAATACGTGCCACAAAATCGTGCAAGTGTCAGCCTAGCTTAAAGTACGTACTGCTACGGCTAGTTTGGGCATATGTTGTGCATAGTTTACGAAGGGTTCGCGAAACTTGATTAAAGAATTCGTCGTGCCAACACTTGCACGAATTTGGGTTTTCGCATGGTTTGAAAATTGGCACGTATCATTTCGTGCCAATGCGAGCATTCGTGGCAACCTGCGGGAGGATGCTGGTCAATGCCAGCATCCTCCCGCAGGATTGCATCTTATAGACATCCCCCCCCCCATCCATTTTGTTTTGGAGATGATTATTACTATAAGTCTAATCTCCCTCTTAATTGTTACAATTTCTGAAAAAAAATCAAGTTTTTATCCGTACGTTAGACCGTTATCGCTTGTCTGCATATTCATATGCTTTTTAGTTTTAGCATTCATATGCTTAGCATTCATATGCTTTTTAGGCTTTTTAGCTGTCCCCTCCATTTCCGACCTTTTCTTTGTTATGATTCAGTCACATTTTGTCCTTGTACTTCTTCTACCAAAATATGTTTTTTGTTTCATGTAAACAAATGACGTGTATTTAAATTTCATTCGGACATGTAAAAGTTACTTTGTACTGACTTTGTGTATATGCAATGTCATATTATATGGTTTGGCCGGAAATAAAATAAAAAAATGAAAAAAAAAAGAAAATATGCGCACAATTCCTGCCTACTCATCTGCAAAATCGGTGTAATGTGAAGTACTTGTTTGTACAGCAATTCTTCACTCGTACGGTCCCAGTATTGTGTGCACTGTACCGAACTCTTTCCTGTATTTGCCTACACTCGCAGCCACGCCCACGTCAAACACGCACACGTTAACACACACACACACACAAATCTCACACTCTCACGCATTATCATACTCTCGCTAAGTCCTTCACTGCTTAAGCCAGGCTGACACTTGCACGACTTTTGGCCACGATTTTGTCGTTTCAAGTCGTGACCAAAATTTTGAACATTTCAAAATTCTCGTCCCGACATGGCACGCAGGTCACGACGGGTCTACGCACACTTCACGCCAGTTTACGACTAGGTTGCGCACTGGCACGA
The DNA here is from genome assembly GCF_964275005.1 of Diadema setosum. Taxonomy (NCBI): domain Eukaryota; kingdom Metazoa; phylum Echinodermata; class Echinoidea; order Diadematoida; family Diadematidae; genus Diadema; species Diadema setosum. Next base: position 36,921,874 of record NC_092690.1, on the reverse strand, counting down.
TTCGAGTCGTGCCAATGCGTGCAGCAGAATCGTGCAAGTGTCAGCCTGGCTTAACTCACGCCATACTGCCAGGCTGACACTTGCACGACTTTTGGCCACGATTTTGTCGTGGCAAGTCGTGACCAAAATTTTGAACATTTCAAAATTCTCGTCCCGACATGGCACGCAGTCACGACGGGTTTACGACTAGTTTACAACTAGTTTGCGCACTGGCACGACTCGAGTCGTGCCAATGCGTGCCACAAAATCGTGCAAGTGTCAGCCTGGCCTACACACACTACCACTGTTATGACGATGCCATTGGTGTGAAAAGATGTTTCGTATTAAGACCTTCGGTGTGCTAACAAGTGCCAGAGAGGATAATTGGCGTGGGGTTTTTGGAGCATTCTGTACTTATCGTATATTGTTGATGATCCGAAAATCGATCGAATGTAATAGCCAAGGCGCTTTTGCCCTCGTCTAATGTCGGCTCAAATTTTTGTGTATGTATGTTTTTGCTGTCGTCTCGGAAGCCCACAGAGACACTGGATTTATTCTTGTTATTGTGTTGTGTGTATTCTATGTCTTTTTCTGTCGATGCTTCTCAATGTTCTTACTTACCTTATTCCGCTCTTTCTCGTTTCACGTTCTACGACTCTTCAGCGATCTTCTGCTTATCATGATTTTGACGTCACCCATGTTCGTAGATTACTCCAGCGTCTTGCCACATTCTGGCGACTTGGTATTTTCTTGTATCGTCCACTTATTCACGACATCTTAGTTTTGTTGATAACGCAGACTTTTAAAAATTCGTCTCTTATTTGTAATTATGGCTAATTTTCTGAATGCTCCATTATATTCCCTATCGACCGATGATTTTTTTTTAATTGTTTAGGAATACAAGATTAGACTCTGACCCAGGCAGTGGGTTAACCAGTATACGAACCACCCCTTACGATGATATTGTTACCGATAGCCTGAATACAGCTGCAAATGAATTGCCTCATGATTCTAGTAATGATTTCACTCAAAATATGTTGTGCAATTATATTACAGTGAATCAAAGCAAAGATATGATTTATAATTTTTCTGAGGACACGTTTTCTTTGTTGCATTTAAATATAAGGAGTTTGAATAAACATTTTGGAAGATTTAAAATTTTTATTAGAATCTGATGCAAGTCAGTCGGTATCCGTTATCGGATTAAGTGAGACATGGTTAGCTTCCAATGCAGAAAATCATTTCGCAATCGAGGGTTGTAATTTATTTAACAAAAGGCCTGATAAGAATGGAGGGGGCGTTGCATGGTACATATCATGTTCCTTTGATACTATTGTTCATGAAGATATTTCAAGAATGGATAATATTGTTGAATCTTTGTTTATAGAAATTCTTATATAGTCCTAGGATGTAGAAATCTTATGGTAGGCATTATATGAAGAGTTTGTTCGCAAAAACCGATAAATCCATATTTGCCAAATTGAGATATTTGCGATTAAAGGTCAAGAAAAATAAACAGAATAATAAGAAAAATTTTGCTTCTCCTGACCATAACTTTAAAAATGTACCTTTATATGTAGTGACCAATATACAATTTAAAAGGTATTATTTTGTACTTTATGACCGAGACCGTACTTCAAAATCTTCAAAAATGGACTTATCGGTTTTTGCGAACAAACTCTTCATATACAGACCTCCTAATTAAAACGCTAATGATTTTTTAAAGTCATTTTTCAGATCTGGCTTATTCACACATTTTCCGAAATAAGGATTGCTTTTTACTCGGCGATTTCAATATTAATTTGCTGAAGTCTGAGCATGATAATATCTCTAGTGATTTCCTTCACACACTTCTGTCCTCGTCCTTTCTTCCGCTTATTTCTAAACCCATACGTGTTACAGATCGCTCTGCCACCCTCATTGACAATTTGTTTTGTAATATTCTACCCCTCCCCGATTCTATGACTGATCATTTTCCAATAATGACTTGTTTTACTCTTAAAACACCAGCTAATATCAAACTGATTCCATCTCTTCTGTTTAGACGTAGAGATTCACCTGAAAAGTTAGCTAGTTTTGATGTGGCTCTCGAGAATGCTGACTGGTCAGGAGTATTTGGTAGCGATGATGTTAATATATCTTTTCATAATTTTATGAAAACTTTTAATCATAATTTAGATGATGTAATTCCAAAACAAAGAAATAGAGCAGAGTGTGAAAAGACACCCAGATTACCTTGGATTTCAAGATCAATTCTTCGTTCAATTAATAGGAAAAAATCGTTTGTATCATAAGCACAAATTGGAAAAAAAAAACTGGGCGATCGAAGAATAGATATACATCATACAAAAATACTTTGACAATGATTTTACGTTCTGAACAGAAAAGATATTATTGTAAGCAGTTATCGAGATATAAGTTTGATATGAAAAATACTTGGAAAGTTCTAAAACAGGCTTTGCATGTTCCGAGTAAAAACTCTGACATTGATAAAATTAAATTGAATGAATTGAATTGAATGAATTGATTAATGATCCCCTTTATATTGCAAATATTTTTAATTCTTATTTTTCAAAAATAGGCGAAAATTATGCTCAAAAACATTCCTGCAACAGAAACTCATTTTACCGAATTTTTAGGTCAGCGTAACTCTGATTCCATATTTTTTATACCAACTAACAGAATTGAAATTATGGATATAGTTTCCTCTTTTGAAAATAAACGAAGTTCTGGTTATGATGAGATAGATATACATCATACAAAATACTTTGACAATGATTTTACGTTCTGAGCAGAAAAGATATTATTCTAAGCAGTTATCGAGATATAAGGTTATACAATGGATATACGCAAATAAATTGTCATTAGATATTCAAAAAACAAAAGTTATGCTTTTTAGTAATTCTTTAGATAGCCTCCCAGGCAAAATAACATTTGATACTACTCCCGTAGAAGAAGTTTCTTCCTTTAAATTTCTTGGTGTTTGCGTTGATAACAAGCTTTCATGGAGGAATCATATTGATAACATATGTAAAATTATATCACGTAACATTGGCGTAATGAATAGATTAAAATATTATCTTCCTTCATCTGTATTATTAACTATTTATTCTAGTTTGATACTACCTTATTTAAATTACGGGATTCTTGCTTGGGGTAATACATGTCAGATGTTACTTGATCAACTTCTTTTATTGCAAAAGAAAGCGCTTAGAATTGTTTTCAATTTACATACCCGAGAACATACAGATGCTCTGTTTTCTGACCATAAAATATTAAAAGTAAATGATTTGTGTGTGTTTCAACTTGGCCAGTTCATGTTTAATTACAACAGTAACTTTTTACCTAAAATATTCCACGATTCATTTCATCGAAACAGTCATGTTCATAACTATCCCACGCGACGATCCGACGAATTTCATCTTCCATTAATGAGAACCGCACATGCCCAAAATACATTTCTTTATACCGGACCCAGACTTTGGAATAATTTAGATAATAGTTTAAAAGAGTTCCCCAAATTTGTTACATTTAAATACAAACTCAGGAAATATTTACTTTCTACTTATAATCTTAGATAATTTAAATTGTTTTGATTCATGCTTGAGCCTTCACCTGTCCTGACGTCGCAGCACTTAGCGTGTTCTGTGTGCAGACTTCAAATCTTTCTTCTCTCCTCTTCCTTTCCTGTCTTTTGTTCTTCGTAGTCTTGTATTATTACCGTCTTCTCTCCTCTCGGTACTGTCTCGCGTCTTACAGTGTATCACATACGTGTGGGTAATCGAATGTGTGTACGAACGTGTTGTCCTTGTCATATTTTCCCGGTACACGTGGTTCAGTGAGCAGTGTCCGGGCACTAGCATTGGTATTCTATAGTTTTTTCCCAACCGGTGTATCTCAAAATAATTACATGTATATTGTTATAGAATAGTATATCATTTACTCATTATTTATCTAGCGATCCACGTCCGACAAGCCTGCTTTTTAGTGTATAACTGTTTTCCATAATCGAATTTACTTTTCCGCTTGCCCACGAAGAATTTATACAGTGTTTTTTTTTTCCTAAATATTGTACATGATATATGTACATGTGTACAAGTATTGCAACAACCTGCTTCCGTCTGTTTTTTATTCTATGTTCCTAAAAAATCAATCACTTCATGAATATCCCACCAGGCGTTCCAATGTATTTCATCTACCTCTTTTAAGAACGATTTTTGCTGGAAACACACTTATTTATGTAGGCCCAAATTATTGGAATTCTTTGAATCATCACATCATGAAAAAAAGCTCCATCCATATATTCTTTCAAGAGGAGACCGAAGTCTTTTTTATTGCAATCGTATGACTCTACAATATTGAATTAACCATTTGGCCTTTTTTTCTTACATTCTGACCTGCTCACTTTGTCCCCTCTTTGAAGAATTAATGGTATTTTTCCCTGGATGTTTGCAATGGTGTCATTTATGCCATTTTGCCCATAGCATCTAGAAGTTGACTTTCCGTATGTTACTCCTGTTCATACGTCCCTCTATTTTCTATTTTCTTGTGTTTTTTTTTTTTTTCAGGCATCAAAATATTACTTTTTCCCCACAACTATCTTCTGTTTCTCTTGGCATACTTCTGCCGAAGATCGCTGTTTCTGTTGTTCTATTTCTGTTTCTGTTGTGCGTTCTTGTCTGCTATTTTGTCTTCAGTTTGTCAGTCTTGTCCATCCCGTTTTGTCCTGTACAACCTTTTCTTCAGTAGTTGTCTTGTTGACTAGTCCTGTTTCATGTTTGGTCGCGTCTATGAAAGTGTATTTATCTGTTAATCTAATTTTCATTGGGCTTCCAGACTTCTTCCACTTTGTTACTTCTTGTATCTACGATGATTCAATTTATCTTTCCATCGACGTTCTTTTCCAGAGGGGCCCACATACTACAAGCTCTGTCTTTTTAGTGGGTCCCTCCATTTTTCGCACTTTAATCAATGGTATACATGTACTTCACTTTGATCACTTCTGTTTCTTTTTTTTTACTATACAATGTATGACTACTATAGGTCCTCAATTGTTGTACAGTCTTTTCATTTCACTATGTTCTATCTACCTTATTCCCTGTTATCAAAGAAAGTGAAACATATGTTTTGTCGAAAAATGAAATAAAATCTTAATTGAATTGAATGGAATTGAATGCGTGAACAATTTTTGAACTGTTCAAAATGTTGGCACGACGATATTTTTGGCACGAAGTGTTGACAGGATTTAGCATCGATTTTCAAGTGTATTATTCAGAATTGTTATAATATTTGAACATTTCGCATTACCCGCTGCTATAAAGGATTATAACCAGCACTATACTGAAAGCTTGGTAGCGTGATCGACGCCCTTCTACTTTGGTAGTGTGGCACAACAAGAATTTGGTAACCAATGATAACATCTATCATAGACATAATTATGTAAGAAGACCTATAAGAGCAATCAGTCAATCAGTAGTTTCAAATTTGATACCAATGACAATTAATATTTCACTCTCGGTTTCTAAATATCGGCCTACAGTGTACAACCATAATTATTTGCATTGCTTTGGGATCACAATCTAATTCTTGACCTTACATCTGTAAATTAATTGACTCGAGATTAAAAATATTAGTCTACAGCATTCATCCATTGGTGTGAAATTCTTTACCACATTCTATGCAGGGTATAGATATGATACCTTGTTCCGTATTTCTCTTCACGTCGTTGGCAGCAAAGTGGTCCTAATTGATAAATAACAAACGTGAATTACAAGAATAGTAATAATAGCACTGACAATGATAGCAATTTGATGGCTTCGCAAGCATGCCAGGATTCATGTCCAAAGACTTGAGAGACATGCCACTGAAATAAGTTGATAATGGTTGAAAAAACATTAGCTTTTTTTTTTTTTTTTTTGGCTACGTAATAAAAAGAGAGAAAGAGAGAGAGAGATTTAAGACTTCGCCTGTATAACCATTATAAGGAATACAGTTCAACCTTAAATTCAAATTCAAAATAGTAGACCGGAGGCCCAGAAGATTTATTCAGCCGAAAACGGTCACACGGTTTGATGGTCTCATCAGGATAATTAGGATGTGGCCAAGGTTTAATTAAATGAATTGCTGGCAAATCGCATCCTGTACCGTAAGCCTAGGGGCCACAAAAGGGGAACCCCAAAAGAAATGTATTCAGCCGAAGGGGGTCATGGGCAGAAGTTAGTGGATATTTATCATTTGGGTACCAATTAATTTTTTTAAAAGCCAGTTATTTGGTCTTTTTGTCAGTTAAAAATGGTCACAGCCAATTTCTTTTGCAATGGAAGCAGTACACAACAGAGATACCAAAACACCAAGGCCAGCTATTCATCCGGTAAGGGGCTCCAGACAGAAGCCCTAAAATGCCGCTCCCAAAAACACACACCAATTCACACACACACATGACTTTATCTATCTGAAAGCGTGTTTCTACAGAACCCCAACGTCCGGGTCTATCGGATTCTATCCGATAGAAGAGCCCGTAGAAACGCACCAGTATTTTTTTTTTTTCAGATTCCGATAGCCAAAGAAAATCCGATTATCTTAACCATCTCCTGAGGTAGTTCTTTCCGGGTTAGTTCCTCATTCCAGCACTGTAGAAACATGCCGGGTTCAAAAATCCAATACAGCTGATGTCGTCGCGGCTATAGACGTTGCCAGACTAAGACTAATATCATGCTTTGTGACATAATTTTAGACGTTTCCTTTCAGCATCTAGCATTATGCTTAGTATAAATCATCTGTTTTTAGCATAAGTCTATTTTTTCTACAGAAATAAAATCTCCAGGTGTTTTGTGTAGGCCTTGGTGACTGTGGTACCCCATTTTGGTTAGTGTTAGTTTGTATTCTGACTTTTGGACGATTGAGAGCCACATTTCAATTGGGAACATAGACGTTGAGGACCTCATTTTCACTTTGCTTGGCAGCTTATCGGGCACCACAAATTTATTGTAGCAATAAATGGCCGGGAGTACAATATTGGGCACACAATGCGAGCGGGCATCACGATGTTATTGGGAAAAGCAATTAAAATAAAATGTATTTAAGCATATATATATATATATATATATATATATATATATAGATTGCTTGTCAGCCGATCGGGCATCACAATTTGCAGCAAAAAGAAATGCGAGGACTTTTTTTTTTGCTTGTCACCTGATGAGGTACTACAATTGGTATAAACATAATTCATGGCAATTCACAATAATTTTAGTCAACTTTAAGCACAATCCTGTGTTTTTCGCTGGTCACACATACTGTTTGTGCTGAAAGTATCATTTGTGACCCTGCACCTCAAAACAAACAAAAATTCACCAGACATGAATTTTTAGTTAAGATCACATTCAGAAAGAGCAGACTTTAAGCTTTAAAAATGATGTATAATTCAAATCAAATGGACTCTCCTATCCTATCTAAATATTGGACAGAAAGCACAAACTCAGGAAAAGTGTGAACTGAGAAAAGAGACTCTGAAGTACAGTGTCTATTCAAGCGCCTAATCTTTACCAAACCGTGCTGGCTGTGCGATGAATGGGACAAAAAACAGGAAGTAAACCACCAGAGTAACAACAATGAAGAAATTATTAAATCAAAGTGAAATTAAGCATGCCTCATTAACACATTCTGTCTATAATCAATACCAATTTTCAAAGCAATAGCACTATCCTTTCAAAAGTTATTAGAGTTGAAAGTAAAGAGTGTGGACAAGGTTTTTCAGAAATGAAAAAGGGATTCTAAAGACACACCTAATCAAACTATTCTACCAAAAATGTTCGAGATAAACGGCTAAAAAACACACTTTCCTGCCCGTTTTATGATACCAAATTTTAGCATAATGTAAAATAAGACCCGCTCTTTCAGAAAATATGAAAAAGTCAAGTTCGGCTAGGTTGACCCCTTTCACTTATTTTCAGTCCTCACGCAAAACCAGTGTGTGCGACTTTATGTTCGTTTTGAGGTGCACGGTCATATTTGAAGTACGCTTCAATTTTCATACGCTTCAATCTCAACCCACCCTTCCTCAAAGTATTTCTATTGATGATATAAACATTGCTGAGAAACATTCAACCAAGTTCCTAGGAGTGACCCTAGATAACAATCTAACTTGGAATACTCATGTCCAGAATATTATAACAGCAATATCTAAGGCAACTGGTGTGTTAAGGAGACTAAAATACTTAATTAACGATCAAACTTTAATGATGTTATACAACACCTTATTTCTACCATATGTAATGTACTGTAATATTGTATGGGGCAACTGTAGCAAAACCAAATTGAACACAATTTTTCTTCTTCAAAAAAAAGGCTCTTCGTATATGCACACATTCAATTTTTTTGGCTCACACTGATCCCATATTTTATCGCCTAAAAACCCTAAATGCCCATGATATACATTCATATTCAACTGCTATATTTATGTACAAATACATTCGAAATTTATTACCATTTTTCCATAATGCCCTAGTTACTAATGATCATATTCACTCATACCCTACCCGTCGTTCCCATGATTTTCATTTAAGTAATCCAAAGCTTTTACTTGCTCAAAAGTCGATTAGACATCACGGTCCGGATACATGGAACACTCTTCCTGAAGAGTTGAAACAGTGTGCCTCCTTGTTTTCATTCAAAGCAAACTTAAAGAAGCATATTTTATCACAGTATACTTCAAATACGAATTAAGCCCGAATAATTTATATGACTTATGTTGGTCTCCCGATAGAAGCAACATCGTAAGTCATTCCCTCTTCCAGCAAACCAATTTTATCATTCCAAATCCCAGCCTATCTGCCCCTGTGCACTCTCAAGCACTCGCACGCACATTCACCACCTTCACACATCAGAGTTTATTTTCCCCTGCTATCCTCGCAGCAGAATTTGTATTGTTTACCAATTTACCTACCTACCTTTTCCTGGGGCCGGCCATCTTTTCAAGCAATGCTTACAATGGCGGCCCTCTGCATTACCATTTCCTATATGTAATCCCAGCTGCATAGACATGCATACTGTAATATCATTAATTATATCATTGTTTATGCAAGTCAAACGACTCTGTTTCAAATATACTTTGTATATTTCCCATGTTCACGATTATTCAGTTTATGTACAATGTATATTGATTTGCAGAAAATAAAGTATCTATCAAACAAAGTCAATCACCAGTGGCATGATTTTGTCTCATGAGACAGTTTCAAACTAGACTGCAAAAACACCGTCCTATGAGCGCAATTGAATGCATCGATCGGCAAATCCGTACCAGTATTTATTTAGGGCCTACCAAAAAACGTATGCACTAAGCCAACTTTCCAGACATCCTGTCACAACTTCATACAGGCATAGCATCGGATTCTAACCGATTCTACATTTTCTGTTTAAACAACACGGGTCTGCGTTAGCGCGTATTTAATGACGCGCTTACCAAATTCCACGTCTATCGGATTCTCTGTGGAAACACGCCGATTGTCGAGACCCCTGAAGAAGGCGTACGATGCCGAAAATTCGATTCGCATAAACTCATACTTTAGTGGCCAAAAACGCATTACCAGTTTGTTTCTTCATTTCTTCGTGGAGCTAATACGTAAAATCCCAACATGTTTGGATGTTATATATACGCACATAAAATACCTACCTGTTATCATTGTGTTATAGTAAAAGTTGTTGCAAAGTTATGTACATTGTATATTTGAAAGTAACAATCTACTCTGTGTCTGACATGTTCTCCCATTTTAATGCCCTTGATTTCTTACAGCAAAAACTACGACGTCGCACCCAACTTCCATTATTTATGCAAGCTATGGTAAGTGACGTATGGTAATGTAGAAATCAGAATATGTCCTCCTGCAAATCAAAAAAAAAAAAAAGATATGGACAGAGAGAGGATTAGGGTTAGGAGAGTTAAAACTTTAATGTCAATACAAAAAATGGAGTAGACCATGAACCATACTGACATAATCATTATACTTTAGTGTAACATACAGACAGTTGACAGATATTTAATAGATAGATATAATTCAGTATAGGCAAATACACTTAAAAAGACAACCTGAACAACCGATGCATCGATATCTATTGCCAACAGGTGTGCTCAGGCTCATGTCTAATTTATCTCACTACTAAATGCAATACATCTGCGCACACTCGCTGCAGTAGGAAGAATTTATAGTTATAATAAAATCGAAGAAGATATGAAGAGTTTGTTCGCTAAAACCGGTAAGTCCATTTTTGAAGATTTTGAAGTACGGTCTCTGTCATAAAGTACAAAATAATACCTTTTAAATGATATGTTGGTCACTACATATAAAGGTACATTTTTGAAGTTATGGTCAAAAGAAGCAAAAAAAAATGTTATTATTCTCTTTATTTTTTTCGAACTTTAATCGCAAATATCTCCATTTGGCAAATATGAACTTATCGGTTTTTGCAAACAAACTCTTCATATGATATTACCTTAGCTTTAGCAAAAAAAAAAAAAAAATAAATAAATAAATCAGGAACAAGACAATCCATCTTACATCTGTGTTTTATTCCATGCCAACGCAGACATTTTGAACAGTGTAGTACAATGCACCATACTCCTTGTTCAAGTCAATGTTGTTGTATTGAGATTGAAAGTAGTCGATATGATTTTCCTGCTGTTAATATTCAAAAATTTATAATCCACAGCAGCAACAGCTACGACTGCACAAACATTTGCAGCTGATGCAGCTGATGCAACTGATGCAGCTGGTGCAACTGATGCAGGCAACGGTAAGTGACTTACACATGTCTAAACGAGAATAGTTCTTGGTCCTCCAGAACAGAGAGAAAATGGACATAACAAAAGAAAAGTAGAACATTAATGTCACACAGTGGGATATAGTACACATAGATCACAGGGTCTACGACAATTACCCCCTGTACAATTATCCCAGTCCCTTCCCCTGACCCTAATCTTTACCCTAACCCTATCACTAGCATGTATCAAGTGGGGGTTAATTGTTCTGGGGTGGGGATGGGGATTACACACACGAGATTACACGCACGCACGCACATACACACACACACACACACACACACACAAACAAACACACTAACACATAGACAATGCATGTTAAGGTTGCTATTATGTCTTATTTTCTTTATATTCGTTGCATCAAGCTGCTCATTTCGACAACTGTATCATGATAACAACATAACAACTTACAATCTTTCCCGGCGCTTTAGTTCTCCAGACTAGTTATTCCTACTGACGTATCATAACTAATATATATGTATTTCCCCCTTGGGGGGGGGGGGGCATGATCGATCATTGCTATCATGATTGTCCGTTCGTATTGAATAAACTCCGATAAACATTCCTAATATCTCTTATAAAGGAAAAAAACGCTTGCAAATAATCATGAACACGCGCAGGTTGATAGCAATAGACATGGTGTCACGCATTTTCGTTTAGATGTTAGATGTATCATTATGTACAGTGGACTAACGTTATAACGACGTTCTCGGGACCTGTACTTTTCTTTCGTTATATCAAAATTTTGTTTTAAACCGAACAAATAAACGATAAAAATACATGAAGTGGATAATGATACGGCCTGGATTTTTACTTCGTTTTAACCGGAATTTCGTTATAACCGTGTTCGTTATAACGGGAGTGCACTGTATAAAGCATCACATGTTTTTCATTGCTTTCATGATCATTGTACTAGTGTATGTATAGGATGTCTCGCCAGCGCTAAATTGCAAATTATCAGTTTAGTTAGCCCAATTTCAAACTGCTTTGCATACAGCGGGGCTCTCTCTTTGTTCATCTCCCTTTGTTCTTCTGACCTTCACAAGTCTATTCTACACTCTTCTGACATTCACAAGTCTATTTTACGCTCTCACCACTTTGACCTTGTGCTCATTTGTTCTTTTGACCTTCACATGTCCTTTCTGTCCTTCCCTCGCTTTGAACGTGCTCTCACTTCAGAACTTTCGCTTTGTCCCTTCTCACTTTGACTTTACTTGGTCTTTCAGATCTCTTGCTTTGCTCTCCTACCCTCAACTTTGTCTTGACTTTCAGAATCCTTGCCCTTACCCTTCACCCTTACCTCTCACTGCCCTTCAGCCTTTTCATCCAGCTCCCTTTGCCCTTAACTCTCACCGTCCTGCAGCCCTTTGTATTTGCTTCTTATCTTGACTATCTCCCGTCCTTGTATCATCTCCTTCCCTATGGCTTTGAGCTCCTTATCTATGTGCTCAAAGACGTCCTTCTCCTATATACTCCGCAGCGCGATAAACGTCTTTCTCGTGCCCTTCATGACTGATCCTCTCTATCTTTCTCTCGCGAACAACAGAAGCTTGTTTGGAAGGGGTATATAAAACAGACTTTATGCTAATACCCAAAAACGCAGTTGCTTGGAGGAAGTTACCGAGAGGAGATGGAGTGAAGAGTTTGTCAGCTAAGAGCGAAACCTGTGTTTGAGCAGCGAGAGAGTAACCAACGAAAGAGAGAAAGTCTAGAGTCATCCAGTCCAGAAACGGTCTCCAGTCTTGTTAGCTTATTGCATTAGTTAGTCATAAGTCCTTCTCCGCATCGCACCTCTCTTGCCGGGCGAGACATCCTCAAAATCCATTCCTGTAAATGTGTTCGAGTGATTCTTCACAATAAATTTCTTTACCCGTGATTTCTGCCTGATGACTGTAATGTCTCCGTGACCCTCGGCATCCTTCGACAATATTCTTTAACATAGCGGGGCTTTATTTTGGGACTTTTACAGAATCGGAATTATATTCTGCCATATTCGACAAATATAAGCCGCCGTTACAATATCTGTTTTTTTTTTTTTTTTTTTTTTTTTGTTGTTGTTGTTGTTGTTGAATCAGATGTCATGGACATCTCAAAATACGTTTACCTAGTTTCAAGTTAATAATATTGACTTGAAACTAGGTAAACGTATCAAGCCATATTATGACTTGATAGGACGTCATACGGGCCCATCAAAGTTGAAATTCCGCGGATGCGTTAATGCTGTGAACATATAACCCCCCCCCCCAAAAAAAAAAAAAAGAGAGAAAAAAAAAACTCGTTATTGGCTGTTCAATCATCTCCCATTTTTATCGCACATTCTGAAATCTGATTTGTAAATATGATTCAATGGGTCGTTGAGGCTAACAAAACGATTTAAAGATATGACATTTTTGTATGAAATAAAAGAAAGATTATTGTCGCTTGTTAATTGTCATTTGGATATGACAAACTTCGGTTTGTCAACTTGATGCGTGCTATCTGTGGAAGAAAAAAAAATGAGGTGCACTTTGTAAAATTTGACCATTTACTCATTATTCCTATGCGAGCCATTTTTAACTTTATTCTTTTTCTTTTAGGTGCATTTTAATATGACTGTGTTCATCGAGCAGTAGCTCGCTTACTCTCAAGAGTAAATTTATCCAAGATTTATTACAGGTCCTTATACATTTGTGAAATTATGTCTAAAATTGAATGTTGTGTTATACATATTTTACTCCGAAATCAAATGGAATATGAAACCTGAATATGGAATGTGGAATGTGGAACTTGAATAAAAAAAAAAAAGATTGGAAAATGGTGTAGCTATCTCTTTGGACCATTATCGCAAGCCTTTAGACTTTCAATTTGATGTCAGGATCACATCTAGGGTTGAAATTGAAAGTTAGGCTTCGATTCAAAAGATTTTGTGCAACAGGGCCTACGTACTCTGTATGTGCTTAATCTGTAGCTTATTGTCCGCATTATACCACGTTCGAATCCCTGTCCTAATGTGGGGCTACTCTCCCCGATTGCGAATTGAAACCATCAGGTGATTTCTCACTTTTGACGAATTTCTGGTTTAAAAATGTTTCTTTATTTATATTTCATATCTGTCTCTTTATTTCTCCTATCTGCTTTTTTTTTTTCTGCTCAAGGAGGACGATTTCCTATCATTATTATTATTATTATTATTATCATTATTACTATGATTGCTATTATTATTATTATTATTATTACGCCCCTATTATATATTTCAAGGATGGACATAATCAATACAATTAGAATTAGGCCAAAACGCCTTAAAAAGAGAGCAGCAACAAACACACGCCCTCCAATTGGCATCATATATGCATAAGCTCTTTTAAAGCATTTCTTCCAACACATACTACTCGTATTCTGCTTGAACTCACGGAGGTATAAAAAATTGCAAACCAAAGAAAATCTCATCAGACAGAGACAAAAGAACCGTATGGATTTTGATGGTATGTCTTATACAAACTTTATTGGATTAAATTAGATCAGAACAATATAATTTCTTTTTTAACGTTCCTCCTTGGCCCACTCAGTACGATGTTCCATAAAAGACAGACAGAGAGAGAGAGAGAGAAAGAGAAAGAGAGAGTGTGTGTGTGTGTGTGTGTGTGTGTGTGTGAGTGTGTGTCTGTGTCTGTGTCTGTGTCTGTGCAGACACAAGGTTTCAAACACGGGGAAAATAGTAAAGAGATGCCTGCGTGTTACTGTCATTGTCATTAGGTTATTCTCTTGATAACTGACTCTCTTCATGTCCACTTACATACTAACGAAGCTCTGGTGCAGGAGATTTTGGATATGTTATGCATAAAGCGCAGTGTTCCTTATGTTAGGATGAGGATTCGTTTTGTATACTACTTGTATACTTGCGTTCTGATGTTCCGTGATACAGTTTGATACAATCTACTGAGTATTGATAAGTGTTGTTAGTCACCTGGGACTAGTCACCGAAATTGGTCAGCATCTCTTGACAGTTTTTATATAATTTGCGAGGAACACTTCAACGGATTTGCAAATTGCTCTATGCAAAAAGTGAAAGGATCTTTTGTACATAATACACAGCGTGCCCCCCCCCCCAAAAAAAAAAATGCTAATGTCACTCTAAATGAGTACAATTTGAAAATGCCCAAATCATACTATACAGTATAAGGCGAAGTTTTTGTTGTTGTCGCGGCTTTATGTATTTCCTGTTTTATTCCGGCGTTGCTGGATTGTCTATCTCCTCCTGAGCCGTCGACTCCGGGCCCCCGCGACCGGTGCCGTCGGCCGCGGGAGAGTATCCTGCATCGAACGGCGCGGGTTTCGTCCGCGCTCCGCCTCCATGTCGACGTCGAGGACGGGAAAGACAAATTAATTAGATAGATGAATAATGCATTTTTGTGCGTGACGAAAGAGCAGAGCGTTTTAATATTCACCGAATTCTGCGATGGACTCCTGCTTTCTCAATCGTCCATCATTTAGCTTGCGGAGACAGTGGGATACTAAAGATGATGCTGGGGTGCAGCGAAATCTCTGTCCTCTTTGGCGGATGCACATGCAGGCAAACAATGTAATCACGGGTATGCCAGGGTGTGGCCTGCGCCTGTGTATGTAGTGACGATGGTTACACGAAACAATACCTGCGTGCATGTGGTTTGGACTCTCATAATAATGGTAATACACGGCGCGGTCATACAGGACATTTACGTACAGTTCGCCATTGGCGTGCCCAAATGAAAACAACGAATGCTGTTATTTTATCGTATTTTGCACAACTGCAGGATACTATGCAGCTCAGGTACGTCAATGAGTTTACTCTCAAGTCGGGTATCATTGTACTCAGACTGTTTAGGGCTGCGTTTATCAACTTTCCCCAGTTTAAACGACTTTCGAAAGCCCTTTCGATAGCCCTTTCGATAGCCCTTTCCATAGCCCCTTCGAAAGCCCTTTCCATAGCCCTTTCGAAAGTCCTGTCCACTCCCTGTACCATTAATGTGCCGCTTGTTTTCGTCGGCTGCGTTTATCAACTTTCGATAGCCCTTTCCATAGCCCTTTCCATAGCCCTTTCGAGAGCTCTTTCCAAAGCCCTGACTGCCTGTACTATTAATGTGCCGCTTGTTTTCTAAGAAGGGACGGCGAAAAGCAATTACCATCATAAAGACATATCTTCCTTTGAGAGTGAGGAGTCATGATACAATGCCACATGAATCAATTGTCTTCCTATCTGTGAGGCAGCTCCTGTTTAGCACATACTTCAAATATTTCTGAGTGGCGGCATGAGACATGGGATCGAAGGGAATGAGACTGTTGTTACTCTATTTCTCAAACCTTGTTAGTGAGAGAAACACCTTGTTCCAAGCATATGCGTGCCTTACACACAGCTGTATGTATACACCTGTGTACACGTACTCGTGTGCACTTTAGGCCTACGTGGTGCGCGTCTTTTCAGAAACCCGAAACGCATGGTTGCGTAACCGCAGTGATAGGGCGATCTAAAGGGCTTTCAAAACAGCTTTGCGTTTATCAACTTCGAAAGGCTTTTACAATTTTTATTATTATTATTATAAACCTGTTTGGATCGTCACAAATTTCGGGCTATCGAAAAGGCTTTCCTAAAGGGCTATCAAAACAGCTTTGCGTTTATCAACTCGTGAAAATTCCTTGAAAGCTGTTTGGATAACCTGTTTCTGCCGAGAAAGGAGAGTTGATAAACGCACCCTTTCGTAAAAGGCTTTCCTAAAGGGCTATCAAAACAGCTTTGCGTTTATCAACTCGTAAAAATTCCCTGAAAGCTGTTTGGATAAACTGTTTCTGCCGAGAAAAGGAGTTGATAAACGCACCCTAGGACGGCTGAATCCACTTAAATTGTATCCTTGCCGATCGTGCCGCTGTCCATTCGTTTACTGCATACTTACGTATATACAAAACATACTTATTTACGTCGATGCAGGGCAATTTGTCAATCAGTTGCAATGAAAGCATCTCGACGGAAGAATTTCATGAATTTGAATAATTACGCAGTACCCGCTGCATGCTATAAGGATTAGAACCTACACTTGCTGCCCGGCGAAAGCTCGGTGGTCTAGTGGAGATGACGCCTGTCCGGTGATTAGGAGGTCATGGGTTCGAATTCCGCTCGAGTATGTACGCCCATGATTTTTATCATGTCTACTACTAAAACACTGATCAATTCAGTGCTTGTTTACGTCGATGCAGGGCAATTTGTCAGTCATTTGCAATGAAACCCGTGGATTTCCATGGGTGCTGCTAGTATTGTATATAATTGTATGATCGTAAACTAGCATTCATTTAATACTACTGGATTAAATTTTATGCAATATGGTCCTTTGAACACAGAGATATGAGCCTTCATTCAGCACTCATCAGAAAACCTTTCAATCCAAGTTTCATTATTACGTTGAATAAAGTACGTAATCTAATTTCGTGTGGAACGTTGTTTCTCCTGCAACTTTGTCGGGATTCTTGAATGAGGCTTTGCCTCACGTGGTGCATGTAAATGTTTTCTTGTGTTCGAACTGTTTTTCTTCTCCCCAATCTGCCATTGTTAAGGTTTTTACTTGTACCCGTTACATGTATTTGAGCTCATTTCTGAGTATTGTCGCCTTGCATGGTGCTCGTTGATTGAATTCTGACTCGAATTCATCTTGTACCCTGTTCACATTTTTATCAGATTTCATATTTCGCTGAACGCATCAGGGAGGGATGAATGAATAGGTCATCCCAAAGTCCTGAACTAAAGAAACTTCTTGCAGATTTACGCCCCTGGCTGAACGTGAAAAGAATTAAAAAAAAAAATCTTTGCTGAACCTGACTACACATACTACTTAATACAAAACTTGGATGGAGAGGTTTCCTGATGTGTAATGAAAAAAAGCTTATATCAATGTGATTATTATACCATATCTCATAAAAATTTCATCCATTTGTAAAAAATGAATTGTAGTTTACGATTGTTAAGATCTGAAAAATATCATGCAATTCTAATATTGTACTCATCTAGAGTGCCATTAGCATTTCTTTCTTCTTTTTTTTTGGTGGGACACGCAGTATTGTTTGAAACGTTTTTTTTTTTTTTTTTTTAACACGGTACTTCCAGTTTTATATCCTATCTAAGGGACAGAGAAGTTTAAAAGGAATGGCCTTATGACAGTAAAGACTGCTCGGGTAGACTCATAGAAACCCGAACCACTTCACTGCAAGGGAGACATGCTACTGACTGAGCCACCTTGCCACCCTGTTGGAAGGAACTTAAGGACATTGTTATCCGTTATAGTATTACCACAACCTTTCCAGATACACTATTCTGTAATAAGAATGAATTGGTGTTGTTGTTGTTGTTGTTTTGTTTTGTTTTTTCAAAAGAGAATACCTAAAGTCATTAGAAGTTAAATCCCGGATCTCCAAATGAGAGAGTCGAGCTATTAAAGCCAACAAACATTGTAGTCGACAATGACACCTCTTTGTGTACAGGAGGGTGAGATTGTTGTGTTTTTTTTTTTTTCGTTTTACACGATTAGTCATGTGTTTAATGAATGTCATATTAAACTTTCATTTAGGTTTCTCTTCTGTAGTTGTCGCTATATACGCTTCAGTGGGATCTGTTTTTCTTGTTGCCTTACTCGCTCTATCAACATGTATTGTGCAAAAGATAATGAAGGCCAAATCTGGGGAAGGTGAGTCCACATTGGCTATGCCAAAGTAGTATGTACATGAAGATACATCACTCTTTTTCGACCTTCGCTCGAGGATATTCAAATTTAAATCATTTAAATTATACCTAGTTTTAACCGAACAAGCAGATTGCATCATTCGCTCTGTCAAATAAGAAGACACACACAAAAAAAGGAATGACAGAAATCTCACTGCATTAAGATAATTGTGACACCTTTTTTTTTTTTAATCAGAAAATATTATTTTCAATATAGAATGTTCCCTTCCCGTGGCTGAAATTCCATCTGTTTGCTGTTTCCTTTAGATTTTCGTCTCCACTAAGCCGACTTGCATCAATTTATTTGCGTATTCAATGCATAGGACCTATTCTATAAGAAAAGACATTGATTCAAAGACCCCAAATCAGCATTGGTTAAAGAAAAATAAAGCACCTTCTCCGTATAAACATAGATCTGATGTCGCTTTTAAGTTAGGGCCGTTTCACACCTCTCTGGACAAGTTACGCGGGCTTGTTGCGAGGAGGGATTTTCCAGCATGCAGGAGAACTTTACGCGGGCGGACAAGAATGTTTGCGAGTTTGGCACTTTCTTACCTGCTAGAAGGGTGCTACTTACATTCCACTTGCGTGTATTCCGTGTGACCTGCGTGGGAGTTTGGAAACCAATCCGTTTTCTGTTACGAGCGACTTACGGGTACTGAGAAGTACCTATGTTGGAGTTACCGCGAGGTGCTGCCGGTATTCTTGAGTCTCCTACTGGTGTTATGCGTGTACCTCTGCGAGCGACCCCCCCCCCCCCCGACTCAATCGGAACAAGTTTTGAGCATACTCATGGCCTTGTCATCTGGGAAAGATATGCGGCTTGACTTGCGGGGAAAAAAATGCTACCAGGAGCTCTCCGCAGTTAGTCCGCACCTGACAGTACTTAGCGCGTATCTCGCCTGTAGTTGTCATGATGTGCGCACGCAAGTCCGATTTAACTGCGCCACGTTTTGAGCATGACCAAATTTTTTTGTTTGCGGGTGAGTTGCGAGGATGCCCGGAGAGGTCCACGCCGAACGCCAGTGGGAGGCCCTTAGCGGTAGCGCCTCGCAGGCAACTCCCACGCAGGTACTTCGCAGTCCCCGCATTCAGCCAAGATAACGACATTCTGTGGGACTTCTGACATTCCTTCAGAGGAATTCCTTCACTGAGTTGTCAGCCCCCCACGCGCCTGGCACACAGTTTACACAGTATAGCCGCAAGTAAAATTGAAGTACAACGCGTCCAGCAAGTAAGACACATGCACTGACTCGACCAAATCCTTGTCCGCCCTCAGAAATTGTCCGGTATGCTGGAAAATCCCTACACCCAACAAGCCCGCGTAGCTTGCCCGGAATGATGTGACAGGGCCTAAACATGGTTGCGGGTAATGGTTGCGAGTAAATTGTTCTTTGCAAGTCGCACGCAAGGCTTGCCCTGAAAGGTCTGACATGGCCTTTTAGGCCTCTTAGGCCGTGTCACATCTTTCCGGGTAAGCCTTGCGTGCGACTTGTGAAGAACAGTTTTTACTACCCGGAGGTCCCGCGCATGACAGTACCTAGCACATATCTCACTCATAGTCGTCCGGAGGTGCGCACGCAAATCTTTTTACCCGCAACTATGTTTAGGCCCTGTCACACCTTTCCGGGCATGCTACGCGGACTTGTGTGTGGGGATTTTCCAGGATACCGGACAATTTCTGAGGACGCACAAGGATTTGGGCGAGTCAGTGCATAATTATGTCTTAATTCCTGGACCCGTTCTACTTCAATTCTACTTGCGGGTTTACTGTGTGACCTGTGTAACAGTCGCGTGGGTGCTGACAACTCAGTAAAGGAATTCCTCTGAAGGAATGGCAGAAATCCCACAGAATGTCATTACCTTGGCTGAATACGGGGACTGCGAGGTACTTGCGTGGGAGTTGCCTGCGAGGTGCTGCCGCTACGTACCTCCTACTGGCGTTGTCCATGGACCTCTCCGGGCATCCCCGCGACTCACCCGGAAAGCGTTTTGGTCATGCACAAAACTTGGCTGCGGTTAAATGGGACTTGTGTGGGCACCTCCGGGCAACTACAGGCGAGATACCCGCTAGGTACTGTCAGGTGCCGGGTAGCAAAGTTGTTTCCCCGCAAGTCAAGCCGCAAAACTTCCCCAGATACAGTATGACAATGCCTTGAGCACGCTCAAAACTTGTTCCGAGTGAGTCATGGGGGTTCGCTCGCAGATGTACACGCATAACACCAGTAGGAGACCCTTCCTGGCAGCACCTCGCAGGCAACTTCAACGTAGGTACTTCTCAGTACCCGTACGTCGCTCGTAACAGAAAACGGATCGGTTTCAAGGCTCTCGCGCAGGTCGAACGGAATACACGCAAGTAGGATGTAAGTAGCACGAGTCTAACATTTAAGACACCAGTGCGAAACTCGCAAACATTCTTGTCCGCACGCGGGAAATTCTCCTCCGTGCTGGAAAACCCTCCTCCGAACAAGTCCGTGTAGCTTGCCTGGAAAGGTGTTACACGGCCTTTTGGATGTTGTCCAGGCCTTAGTGTACATTGTGCTTGTACCACTGCATTTTCCCCAGTTAATGTTTGCAGCAATTATAACTTATAGGCCTATATAAATATTTCACCTTCTATCTTAAAAAGATATGTCACCTTTTCTACTTCAAGCATTTCATCATAAACACGAGAATGTCTATAATTATATAATCGAACGTTTGTCTAGAGGTTGACGCTCGTATTTCAATGTTTCTAGATATTGTAAAAGATGCAATTAAATTGGGAAAATGCTGCAGCTGTTTATAATATCACAACGTCTCACCTGACAGCAAAGAGAGAGAAAGGACAAATGTTCAAAGACAATTTGTCTCTGGTTTGCAGTTCACCCAGTTTTAGAAATTTACTAGAAATTTTTATGTAGGCCTATTTAAATATCTGTGGTTGATAACTATTCTTTTTTAATCCCATCCCCGCAAAATATTTCAGGAGAGGCCTACGAGAGTCCATCCCTCCCATCTGCAGACACAAATCCGAGGAGAAGACTTCCCCCTACTCCATCTGCGGAGGCAACGAGCATTGCTCATCCCCAGACCAACGGTCGGGGCGAGCTTGAAGCCACGGCCATTCCTGCTCTCAGATCAGATCCGCTACAAAGGCATCCCATTGCTGTCCCTGTAACAGAGTCTCGAGTTGACGGGGCGTGTGCTAATGTGTATACCTCCTTTGGTACCGAGGTAAGGAACACATCTCTATCACTCATGTGCCTAGATAAATGATTGTCTTGAAAATAATGTAAGTGTACCTCAGTACTTAGCGTCACGGCCTGGGACTCAGTAGTGACATATTCCTTTTTTTTTTTTCTGGACGAAAAAAAAGAAAACAAGGCAATACAAATTGCTGGTTGCCCGACAAATTAATATTTGTGGTGGCCTCGATGGTGAAATTTTGTGAAACCGTGACTTAATTGGCAGTTACCTTTATCTTAACAAGAAGTTAATTCTAGTAATGTGGTCGTGTTACATTTTGTAGTACGATTATGTTTTGAGATATTGGCAAGAGGTAAGAAAACTAAAAAGAGGTATGAATATACCTAATTTGTCTCTCTCTCTTTATATAGGTAAACTCTATATGTGACCCTGCATAACAAATCCAACAAAAAGTCGTCAGCCATGGATTTCTAGTTAAGGGCAGAATCTTAAAGAGCATACTATTTTTTTTTTATGATGTATAACTCAATTCAAATGGACTCCCTTAACCTTTCTAAATACTAGAAAGAAATCGCACCCTAAGGAAAAGTGTGAACTGAAAAAAAGAGGCTCTTAAGTACAGTGTCTATTCAAGTGCAAATCTTTACCAAGCCGTACTAGCTGTGGAATGAAAGGGACAAAACATAGGATGTAAATCACCAGGACAACAACAATGAAGGGATTATCAGATTAAGCTGAAACTATTAAAGCATGTTCTATCAACACATTCTGTCTATGATCAATGTCAATTTCCAAAGAGGTAGAGTTATCTTTTCAAAATTTACTAGACTTGAAAGTGAAGAGTGTGTAAAGGATTGCAAGAAATGAAAGGGGGACTCTAAGACATACCTGATCATTCTGTCAAAAAAAAAAAAAAACTGCTAAAAACCACACATTCCCATTCATGTTATGATTTCAAACTAAAGAATAATGTAGCAGAAGGATGCCTCTTTCTGAAAAAAACTCAAGATCGCCTCAGTTTACCCATTTCACCTTTTTTTGAGTCCTCAGGTAAAATCAAGGGCTGCGACCTTTTGTTCGTTTTGTGATGCGCAGTCACATAATGCACCATGTATAGACCGTGCACCTCAAAACGAACATAAAGTCGCACACACTGATTTTGCGTGAGGACTGAAAATAAGTGAAATGGGTAAACCTAGCCGAACTTGACTTTTTCATATTTTCTGAAAGAGCGGGTCTTCTTTCACATTTTGCTAAAATTTGGGATCATAAAACGGGCAGGAAAGTGTGTTTTTTAGCAGTTTATCTCGAACATTTTTAGTAGAATAGTGTGATTAGGTGTGTCTTTAAAATCCTTTTTTCATTTCTGAAAAACCTTGTCCACACTCTTCACTTTCAACTCTAATAACTTTTGAAAGGATAATGCTACTGCTTTGAAAGTTGGCATTAATTATGGACAGAATGTGTCAATGAGGCATGCTTAATTTCATTTTAATCTAATAATCCCTTCATTGTTGTTACTCTGGCGGTTTACTTCCTGATTTCTGTCCCATTCATTGCACAGCCAGCACGGTTTGGTAAAGATTAAGTGCTTGAATAGACACTGTACTTCAGAGCCTCTTTTCTCAGTTCACACTTTTCCTAAGTTTGTGCTTTCTTTCCAATATTTAGATTGGTTAGGAGAGTCCATTTGATTTGAGTTATACCTCATTTTAAACCTTAAAGTCTGCTCTTTCACAATATGGTCTTAACTTAAAATTCATGTCTGGCGACTTTTTGTTTGTTTTGAGGTGCAGTGTCATATATATATATATATATATATATATATATATATATATATATAGATATATGTAACGACAACAAATGGAGCCGGGACTCGCTATGTTGGTTACTGGTGTTCTTTATTAATCGCAGGTTCTGCTCATAACAAGCCTAACAAGCCCTGAAAGATGTAAACATTATGTACAAGGGATAATGAGTACATTGTATTGAATAGATGAATGAATATTTGACATTGATATAGCATAAACAGTCTTAATTCAGATGTGCTCACTCTTATTCGTTATACATTCTGTATCGACATTCATTAGCATAATTACTGCAACTTGTAATTGGCACATAATCGTTGATTATTGACATTTCAACAGTGAATGGTTAATTCCGATAGTTCATGCTATGCTCATTGAGTAATCGTTTCAACTGCGTGATTATAGCTATTCCGTTATAAGTACATATTTACAATGGCAAATCTCTAATTCGCATTAGGTTTCTCTCTATACAGTCCAAAGAGTTAACTTTATGTCGGAAGTTCTGATACAAACTCCGATGTGAAAGCGTTTATATTGGCTTAACTGTAGCTCTACTGTTCTATAACAGGTATCCTATGAGGAAGCTCCTAGGTCGTAAATGTGTCAAGAATGCTCTCTCACTGACCAGAGAGGATTGAATGACCTTAGGTCCAAAGTCTGCTCACTAGGTTAAAGTGAATTTGCCATGTTTTCTAGAATCTTGACGTCAATGTGTTTCTTGCTAAAATGAATTGTTCTCCATTGCTCTTGAAGTTCATAAATGTCTTGCTATAACAACTGACTGAACAAGTATAGTCACATCCTAAATCAAAATAATGCATCTAAACAGAATGATTAGCAAAAGCAATTAGCATGATTTCAATTCAATCAGCAATAACAGAATCTGACATTGATATCTCAATATTATTCTCTCATAGTCAACTCAACTTAATAAAGCAAGATTCTGTTCTCTCAAAGAACCAACAGCACACATTCAATACTGGACATATATTCTCTATATAGACTAATACTGCTAAACGCTCATATCATCTTCAATGGGCAAGATATGGAAATAGGGAAAGGAAGAGAGAGAGAGAGACAGAGAGAGAGAGAGAGGGGGGGGGGCACGGGGTTCCTAGCCAGTGCATATTCCAATATGACTAGAACATTATATTCACGAGTGTTTACTCCACAATGTAATCACGCACATACACAATGACATCGATCAAGATGTTGTGAAAGCAGGAATGAACATACATCTTCAGATTGTCAAGTCTATGCCTTTTAACCAGCTTTCCAACAAGTTCTTCTTCTTTATCAACTCAACTTAACTTAATGTCCACTCACATAATGTAGGAGCTCGATAACCGCTAAATAATGTCGTATCAACCAATCTGAGTCTGAGGCAGGTTTGAGCCATACGTTTCAGAAGTCAGATATATATGAACGACAATGAAATCTCATGATGTGCCCATGCACATTCGCATCACACTGTTCAACATAACAGAGGATCACTATTTCAATTCAATTTGAAATTGCAACAATGTTATCACTGATCTATAGCGCAAGTAGCAGCTCATAGATAATCCTAGCACTATCTGGACAACATACTAGACTCGAACTAGACTTCACAGTTTAAGCTTGATAAAGAAGATAACTTACCCCTGCCGGAGACGAAGATAGCTGACTCTCACGAACTCTGCTCACAATATGTCTCGATGCTTTCCCGTTGTCAAAGATTCCAATATGAAGTGAGGAGAGGAAAACTTTCTCTATTTATTGGGTTTAGGACCCTTCCCAAAGATATATTTTAACTTTAAATTCCAATCCACCGACGCACAGTTCTACGTCACTTTTACTGCCACTTTGTTTGGGTGGGGGCTATGTCTGGCTATGAGGTCATAGCTTGACCCAAGGAGGGTAGAGAGTGGACACTATGCCCAAATTTGGCAAGTAAAAGTGGAGAATGTGACCGGAAGGACTGGACTTCCTGAATGACGCGGGGTGACTCGCTTTCCAGAAAATGTATTTTTATGTTACTTCTTGTTTCAGCTTTGATTCTCAAAAAGTCTTTCTTTCCTTTTGTTTTAGCAAAAACCACAATGTTACATTCTCCCCTGCTTCATGTTGGCATCCCTGACAACATACCAGAAACATAATTATTTAATATCAATTAATAATACACTTAATTTCTACCCGAAAGTAGAGTAAGGAGTAGCAAGTGCGACTTGCTAACATCCGCCAAAATCTCTTCAGTGACGGTTGGCGGCGCCTTTCCCTGCAGCCTAGCCGAACGCCTCAGGGGTGGAGCTGACTCCGATCCATCTTCCGGGTGCTCCCCTGCTTTTTCCAAAGCAGAGAGGTCGTCCTCCATCATGATGGCTGCCTGATTGCCATCATCTGTAACTGGTAGGCCTACATGGTCACTGTCGTTCCATGGTTGACGTCTGGGTTGTCATCTACACACGACTGCTCTGGGGACGTCAGGGCTTCTAAGCTATCTCCAGGTTCTCCGTCATCGCATCTGGGCATCATCCTCAATATCCAATTGAGGCCAGAGGAGGAACCACACGCATCCTCGTACAACAGCATTACACTCGCCAGATGAATAGGGATTGCCTGAAGATAGTTCCAGAAGACCAGTCGGCGTCCTTGAAGCTGGATGTCGCTGTTGCTGAAGTTTACCATCTGGACAGGAGCTCTTCCCGAGGAGGGCACCCTTACGAAAGTAGGTAGGAGGACGAGTCCATTTGGTAATGTTGAGGTATCCCTCTTTTCAACAACAGTGACTGAACGCTTCCTTACAGTTGAATAGACACGGCCAGAGACCATGAACGTGACCGTTCTTCCACCGGTTCCGCCTTCAGCTTACTTCCGTTCAACACCTCGATCTCTACTGATTTCTCCATGTCCTTCGGCGAGGGGGCTGTCGATGACCAGTGAACTGCGATCCTGTCCGTGACGCCAATTTTTTTTTTTTTTTTTGTAACGACAACAAATGGAGCCGGGACTCGCAATGTTGGTTACTGGTGTTCTTTGTTAATCGCAGGTTCTGCTCATAACAAGCCTAACAAGCCCCCTGCCGGAGACGAAGATAGCTGACTCTCACGAACTCTGCTCACAATATGTCTCGATGCTTTCCCGTTGTCAAAGATTCCAATATGAAGTGAGGAGAGGAAAACTTCCTCTATTTATTGGGTTTAGGACCCTTCCCAAAGATATATTTTAACTTTAAATTCCAATCCACCGACGCACAGTTCTACGTCACTTTTACTGCCACTTTGTTTGGGTGGGGGCTATGTCTGGCTATGAGGTCATAGCTTGACCCAAGGAGGGTAGAGAGTGGACACTATGCCCAAATTTGGCAAGTAAAAGTGGAGAATGTGACCGGAAGGATTGGACTTCCTGAATGACGCAGGGTGACTCGCTTTCCAGAAAATGTATTTTTATGTTACTTTTTGTTTCAGCTTTGATTCTCAAAAAGTCTTTCTTTCCTTTTGTTTTAGCAAAAACCACAATGTTACATTCTCCCCTGCTTCATGTTGGCATCCCTGACAACATACCAGAGACATAATTATTTAATATCAATTAATAATACACTTAATTTCTACCCGAAAGTAGAGTAAGGAGTAGCAAGTGCGACTTGCTAACATCCGCCAAAATCTCTTCAGTGACGGTTGACGGCGCTTTTCCCTGCAGCCTAGCCGAACGCCTCAGGGGTGGAGCTGACTCCGATCCATCTTCCGGGTGCTCCCCTGCTTTTTCCAAAGCAGAGAGGTCGTCCTCCATCATGATGGCTGCCTGATC
Source organism: Diadema setosum (assembly GCF_964275005.1). Classification (NCBI taxonomy): domain Eukaryota; kingdom Metazoa; phylum Echinodermata; class Echinoidea; order Diadematoida; family Diadematidae; genus Diadema; species Diadema setosum. Next base: position 36,894,582 of record NC_092690.1, on the reverse strand, counting down.
GCCATCATCTGTAACTGGTAGGCCTACATGGTCACTGTCGTTCCATGGTTGACGTCTGGGTTGTCATCTACACACGACTGCTCTGGGGACGTCAGGGCTTCTAAGCTATCTCCAGGTTCTCCGTCATCGCATCTGGGCATCATCCTCAATATCCAATTGAGGCCAGAGGAGGAACCACACGCATCCTCGTACAACAGCATTACACTCGCCAGATGAATAGGGATTGCCTGAAGATAGTTCCAGAAGACCAGTCGGCGTCCTTGAAGCTGGATGTCGCTGTTGCTGAAGTTTACCATCTGGACAGGAGCTCTTCCCGAGGAGGGCACCCTTACGAAAGTAGGTAGGAGGACGAGTCCATTTGGTAATGTTGAGGTATCCCTCTCCTGAACAACAGTGACTGAACGCTTCCTTACAGTTGAATAGACACGGCCAGAGACCATGAACGTGACCGTTCTTCCACCGGTTCCGCCTTCAGCTTACTTCCGTTCAACACCTCGATCTCTACTGATTTCTCCATGTCCTTCGGCGAGGGGGCTGTCGATGACCAGTGAACTGCGATCCTGTCCGTGACGCCATTTTTTTTTTTTTGTAACGACAACAAATGGAGCCGGGACTCGCAATGTTGGTTACTGGTGTTCTTTATTAATCGCAGGTTCTGCTCATAACAAGCCTAACAAGCCCCCTGCCGGAGACGAAGATAGCTGACTCTCACGAACTCTGCTCACAATATGTCTCGATGCTTTCCCGTTGTCAAAGATTCCAATATGAAGTGAGGAGAGGAAAACTTTCTCTATTTATTGGGTTTAGGACCCTTCCCACAAAATGTATTTTTATGTTACTTTTTGTTTCAGCTTTGATTCTCAAAAAATCTTTCTTTCCTTTTGTTTTAGCAAAAACCACAATGTTACATATATGAAGAGTTTGTTTGCAAAAACCGATAAGTCCATATTTGCCAAATGGAGATATTTGCGATTAAAGGTCAAGAAAAATTAAGAGAATAATAAGAAAATGTTTGCTTCTTTTGACCTTAACTTCAAAAATGTACCTTTGTATGTAGTGACCATTATATCATTTAAAAGGTATCATTTTGTACTTTATGACAGAGATCGTACTTCAAAATCTTCAAAAATGGACTTATCGTTTTTTGCAAACAAACCCTTCATATATATAAGATGACGAAGTAGGGAAGAAATGAATTTTAGTCCAATAGTGTTATCTATTTAAACCAAAATTGGACGTATACATACGTCTTCATCAGGGTCGACATGAATAAACCTAATTGTTCACACAAAACAAATAATATTGACAAAGATCTTCATCGCAAAGTAAGCTTAGCGTGTCCGTCATCATATTTAGCCAAATTAAGCATTTCCCATGATGCCTTATATTCTTACATACCCAAGGAACATTTTTTGTTACAATAAAAAATAACCAACAACTTGTTTTATTTCCTTTGTTTATTTTTTTTTTTTTACCAGCGCGCACCTGCGTGTGTGTTGTGTGTAACTATATACGTCACTCGGTTTGCACTCTCACTCTTTGACTTCTAGAAAAGAAGAAGCAGTAGAAGAAGGACAAGTTTTAGTTAGTGATAGAAGTGTGACGCTCAAATCATATATTCCTTTCTTCTTTTGGATGTGAGGTTGTTGTTGTTGAAACTTAGAGAAATTGTCATTACAAGTCTTAATACTCCGCGGTTTCTCTTTTATTGTTGTTGCTGATGTGCTTGATGAGTCAATTTGGTATTGTTCTGACTCTCCCACCCGATAAACTTTGGATTTCCGTTTGAAGTTCTATCTGTTTCTTGTACTTTTTTTATTTCGTTTGTTTGTTTGGGTTTTTTTAGGATGAATATGCCACGGTCATGACTATACCAGAGGAAATTAAGGGACTTCGCCGTTTTCCTGAGGTATTTTTTTTTCGATAAACGTACCAATCAGTGAGCATAAACGCGTGAATCAAAGTATGCCAGAATGGGTGAATACAAGAGATTTTGTTTTGAGACTATGAAGAAGCAGGGCTCTCACATCATCATTTTCATGTATCTTATAATGCAAAATTATATTCTTACGTCTGTAAAATGTGGGCTTATCTATCATCAAACAGAGAATTACTAAATAGAATAAACACTCAGGCTGCGTAATATGTTTTTTTTTTTTTCCAATTTACAGATTTCAGTTTGAAATTAACCAGCGTCGTTGCATTTAACTTTTTTTAATCTATTGATTGATGTAAGCATACAAATTAGTTCAGTAATGTATCTATATATTTCAATTCAATTTGATTTGATTTGATTTGATTTGATTTATTTTTTCCGCTTAATTCCGTTACATCAGATATAATAATGTACAAGTCATTTATGACAAAGAGTATATCGACACATAGTTTTTAGTACAATTATACAAATTATATTTCAATTCAAATGAATTCATTGCGAATATTTATCTTTTTTATGCATTAACTTACTTATTTTTGCAGGAGCAATATGCCACGGTCAACAAAACTCCCAAGCAAAATGGAGGACATTACCATTCTCAAGTGGTAAGAAAGTTTTACAGAACCAAAAGTAATATGTAAAGCAAGCATGCTGGAATAGATATAATTAGCATTAATCAACATGCAGACGAAATGTAATGAGTAAGAAGAGGGCTAATTTGCTGAGTACACATTTATACGTTTTGTCAATTGTTACCACAACAAAAAAATAGAAACCTTCTGACCTATACAAACATAATGTGTAATCTAAAGTCATAGGCAGCAAGCGTCTTTCTGTATTCAGGAGAAAACTAGCCCTTCAGTCATTGTCAGTAAAAAACCAAACAAACAGAAATTCTAGTATGCATACAAAATATACACGGTAATTATAATACGAATTGGTCGAAATCGAAATCGGGTTATATAGAGAGAAGTATGATCGGATCTACATGAAAGCAAGCTGGTTTCGGTGTTATCCCCGGATGTACTTCAAAGACTAGTTTGTTTGTCTTTTTTTTTCATGAAGGTAAAGTGGTTGCTTAGTTAATGACATAATATATATTTCATTTTGTCTTTGATCTTTCTCAGGAATATGCCCAAGTGAAAAAGGGGAGAGGATCCAAGCCACATGTTCCTCATGTGCAAAAGTCAGGGGAGTTCGGAATGGTACACATAAAAAACACCCTTTGTAATATGAAATACAATATGAATTTAAGCATAACATGAATATGACGTACACGTCTACTTTTGTATTTCTTGGTAGTAAAAACTAGATTGTGTCACTGTATGAATGAACAAGAAACATTTTTCGTGTGGACTGACTGGAGAGTGGGTGAGAGATAGAGATAGAGAGAGAGATCATAAAACAGATGATAGACAATTGTGTATTACATGAGTATCTCTTGGTAACATTAAGTTACATGAAATATATCAAGTATCACTTTCTCTGATTTACAACACTATTAACATCTAATAAATACGGATCTGTCGTTTTAGAATCACATATGCATGAAAGGCTACAGAACGATGCATTGCAAACCGGTGTTCAGATAAAAACGATTGCTATTTGAAAATGTTGTGTTGTTTTCCTGATGTTGGACTTGATTTGACGTCAATATTTTACATAATTCTCTCTATTTACATGATTTTCCTAAGATATGCCGTACTAATTCCATAGTTTGTTCGCAAAATCCGATAAGTCCATATTTGCCAAATGGAGATATTTGCGATTAAAAGTCAAGAAAAATTAAGAGAATAATAAGAAAAAAATTGTTTCTTTTGACCATAGCTTCAAAAATGTACCTTTATATGTAGTGACCAATATATCATTTAAAAGTAACATTTTGTACTTTATGACAGAAAAAGTACTTCAAAATCTTCAAAAATGGACTTATCGGTTTTTGCGAACAAACTCTTTATTTGGACACGTGTTGATATCTGTCATTATGATCGACACTTCTACCGAACGATTTAGAAATGACATAAAATTTTGAATACAAATTTGCATCATACACTTAGAGACTCAAAAGCACGATACACTGTCATCTATGCATAGGTACATGATATGTATGTAACCAAGTCTTTTATCATATTTATATCTATTATGTTTGTCGAAATATTTCATTAGCATTTTCCAAGAAACACTAGGCACTGAAATACCACTGAAGGTATGGGTTAGTTTACCTCCTATGAACGATTGGACACTGAAGAAAAACCACCTTCCTGCCATGGTAATTTGTGTCATAATACGTGTTTGTTATCATGGAGAAAAAGCCAAAGGGGTTAAATAGGTACGTATTTCATGTGTGTCAGTGTGTGTGTGTGTGTGTGAGTGGATGTGTGTGTGTGTATGTGTCTTTATTCATCGTTCGTAAAAAGGAAGAATAGCTTAAAGAGCTGAAAATCTGGTTCCTTTTCATCGTAATATCACATGAATGATGCATTTATTCTACACTGCTTGACTCTTGAACACAGGTTGAGTATGCTGTCATTGACAGTGGGAAGAGGGAACAGACACACGATATCGTCGTAAGGCATGAAAGAGTAAGTATTCTGGAAGATTAATGTTCTATAATTGCCAAACAAACGTTACCTTCTTTTAACGAGTGACGTTTGTACTGTAGTTAAACGTAACAATCAATGAAGCATAATTCCTCCGGAGATGCACATTGACCATTTTTGTTCTTTCATTTTCTCCTTATTTTGGCTAGTGTTTTTTTTTTCTGAATTTCCCTGTGCAGGTACCTCATAATCTTGACGTTGAGTATGCTGTAGTACGGCAGTCGGACAAGTCGAAAGAGTAAGCCTACCTAAAACAGACTAGTTTGGAGTCCACTGCGGTTGAATATTGATATTTGAGAAGCAGAAGAAACCCACATTCCGACATATAAATTAGCCGCAACCCGTCGTCTTGTATCGGGGTCAACAATATCGGCTTGTATAGTGCTGATGACGGGTATGTGTGAGCGAATGTGTAGGTGGGTATATGATGGTATTTATGTACGTCTGTGTTCCTGCATGTTTGTATGGGTGGGAATGATGAGCAGCAACACAAATTCTTGAGGATTCTTGACGTAATAACTGCACGGACAATAATAGCATACGATCGTCCTTGATTCTAATACATGTACAGTTGCAATTCTTATACGTCAGGTAGTTGGGAAAGCCAATTTGTGTAGAATTATGTATTTTTAAGTTGAAAGGGGATGGCTACTAACTGATCAGTTGAAATCAGTGGGAATGCATGGAGATGATTGTTCCAATCCTTGTGGGATTCATTTAAGAGTGCATCATATATCTATTGTTGTGTGAAAAATATTTGCTTCAGAATGGTCTCATATTCAAGCAATGTGCAGTTTAATGTTTTCAGGTTAGTATGCATGTATAGTGACGGGCCATTAAACTGCACATTACTTGAACATGAGACCATTCTGAAGGAAATGATTTTCACACAACAATAGATACATAATGTACTCATGAATCCCACAAGTATCGGAACAATCATCCCCCAGCATTCCCACTGATTCCCACTGATCTGATACCAGAACCTGTTTTGACTAAATTTTATAATCATATTTTGTGATGCAGAGTCTCATAGGAAAGTTTGAATGAAATTGTAATGCGATGAGAATGGAAATAAATCGATATTGTTAGATATTAGGCCGGGGGATAGTAAACACCGATCTGTTAACATAACATAGACAAGAAAGAATTGGTAATGTCCTTCTTACGCGTTGACACTACTGCACAATTTTATGTGTAATATATGTCATGCACTCGTGTGCTTATTTTGATGTTGTCCTATCATAACAGCATATGCATTAACATTAAGATGCGAGAATGCGTGCTGAAAACGAGCAGGGATCAATTTGTTTTAGATCTGATCAATTTGATTTTTTCAGCGCTTCATCGGAAAGATTATGGAATTCTATCAATGACCTGAAAGAGTAGTTTGTGACCATTAAGAGGGAGTTATGTAATGTTTTTTTGGAGGCATTTCATATAGTATGAAATGACAATGTGCCAATTTGACGTACTCAAAAACTGTCAATTCTTTGCTAAGTAATAATGTTCTTTCTAATTTCAGAAAAGGAAATTATTATTGTTTGCAAAATAACCCTGACGTATATCGAACGTTATATTATTTCATTCTTTCATACGTCAACCTGCATCACAAAACCAACAAAAAGTCTCCAGACATGGATTTTTAGTTAAGTGCAGATGTTGAAAGATCAGGTTCTAATCTTTAAAATGATGTATAACTCAAGTCCGTAACCTATCTAAGTATCGGAAAGAAAGCACACACTCTGAAAATATGTGAACTGAGAAACGAGGCTCTGAAGTACAGGGTCTATTCAAGCGCTTAATCTTTCCAAACTGTGCTGGCTGTGCGACTATGGGACAAAGAGCAGAATGTAACACCAGAGCAACAACAATGAAGAGATTATCAGATTAAGCTAAAATTGAGGATGTTCGATTAACACATTCTGCTCATGATAAATGCCAACTTTCAAGACGGTAGCCCCATGTATTAAAAATCAATACAGTTGAAAGTGAAGGTTGTGCGAACGATTTTAAAGAAATGAAAAGGGATATCTAAAGACGTACCCAATCGCACTACTCTATAAAAAAAGGGTTGCAGTAAAACTGCTGAAAACTCACTTTCCATTTTGTTTTATGACCCTAACTTAAGAATGATGTAGAGGAGGAATAACTCGTTCAGAAAGTATGAAAACTCAAGGTTGACCTGGTTGACCTATTTTAATTTTTTGAGGTCCTCACGCCGAATCGAGGGGTGCGACTTTATGTTCGTTTTGTGATGAACGGTCACATATATAAGTTAGCGATAAAGAGTCATCTACAACTTAAGCATGTTGGATATTAGCATTGATTATATTTGTATTTTATCAAAAATTATGTGATTAGTGTCCGTTGATACGGCTTGAGTTGAAAAGTATGGATTTGAAGCTATATAACCAACAATGCAAGATATCGTCCGCATTTGGTCTTTTTCATTAGCAGCAAACGACAGTACAAATGTAATAGTAGACGGCGAGTTGTCACAATATTGGGGTGTTCTTAAAATTTTCTGTAGATTGTGATTTTTTGTGCTATTTCCCCTATTTTGGGGGTGCTGAACACAAATCCACTTGTTGCCATTTTTCTAACCGACGTCTTCACCCGTTGCCATGTATTCTTCATTAAAAATCATAAAAACATGATGTAAACACCAACATATGTCGTTATAAATCCTTTTTAATTAGACTTGAGAAAGAGTACAATTTTCATAATGTCATGGTTACCTTATAGCAATGACGGTTACCATGGCAACAACTATTTATAAAGAAAAATCATATTTTTCATGAAAAAGCAAGAAAACATGACAAGATTGAGTGGAATATTTATCATAAATTACTATCTAGATCATCAGCTTGTTTTTCCACTATGTTAATTTCACATCATTTTCGTTGCTATAGCAACAACATGACAAAAACCGCCTTTTAAAGAAAAAATGGGTATTTCAATTAACAGGAAAGAATGAAGTAATTCCGTAGATAATACATTTCTGTAAGAGTTAGATTTTTTCTGTTCTTTGCCTTATTTTGGGAGTGCCGTACACGAATCCACCTGTTGCCATATTTTCTAATTGACATCTTTAGCCGTTGCCATGGCAACAAATTATTTTCTTTAAAAGAACATGTGTTCTTCTTTAAACATTATGAAAACATGAACACCAAAATGTGCCAAGATAAACATGTCTCTTTAATTTAGTAAAACATCACGATTTTTCAATTTTATGGCTACCTCATGGCAATGACAGTTGTCATGGTAATAACAATTTATTATGAAAAACGTAAAAAATGACAAGATTGAGTAACATATTTATAACAAATTACTGTCAGTTCTTTTTTTTTCACTATAGTCATCCCACTTCGTTCTTGTTGCTATAGAATTAACATGAGAAAACTGCTTTTTAAAGAAAAAATTAACGTTACTCATTAGATAAGGAAGGAAAGAATACACTAAACAAAAAACAAATAAGTAAAAACACAAATGTTTAGTCAGCTTCCTGAATTTCTGATCACATTGCACCTTTAAAACCTTAAATATCTGAAATAATGGTTAATATCTAACATGGTTGCCATGGAAATGCATCAATTTTTGTAGAAAAAAATCTTGAAGAAAAAAATGTGAAATTATGGCCTAACTTTTGAAGTATTACAAATGAGCAAGACTATTAGCCACATACAATTCTGTTCACGTCATTTCTGTTCCTATATCGCAACAACATGTTAAGGAATAGGTTTTTTGTAAACTATAGATGTACCCAGGAAACATAAAATACAAATAATAAGCAATACAACTGTCTAAAAGCCTCCCAAAAAGTTCCAATTTTCTCGTCATGATGTACTCTGTTTCAGCATTAATGTCTCCAAGACATTTGATACCTTAAATGACTATGATACCTCCTCTATAGTAATTTCCAACAGAGTGCTATAGAACTTTAATCCTTAAAAAACATTATTCTCATGTTATTGCTATGGCAACAGAAATGATGTGGAATGAACGTTGTGAAAACAAAAGCTGATAGTAATTTGTAATGAATATAGTACTCAATCTCGTCATTTTTTCATTTTTTTCATTAGAATATCAGTATTTTCTTCTTAAGAATTGTTACTATGGCAACTGTCATTGCTATGAGGTATTAATGTAATTGAGAAAAAAAGGATTGTCTTATTAATTGAGGAAAATGTATATAATGACATATTTTGGCCTTAACAACATGTTTTTATGATGTTTATGAAAAACACATGTTCTTTTAAAGAAAATAATTTGTTGGTAACCGTTGAAGACATCATTTAGAAAAATGGCCATAGGTGGATTCCTTTTCAGCATTCCAAAAGAGTAAAAAAAAAAAAATGGGCCGGAAAATTAAACTCTACAAAAATTGATTATTCATCTATCTATTTTTTGTTTTACTGGGGTACTTTTCCTTTCTAGGGAAAAAAAATTGTTGCCTTAGCAACGATAATAATGTGGCATGAACGTAGTGAAAAAAAGCTGATAATTATCATAGCAATTTGTAATGAGTATGCTACTCAAACTTTTAATCTTTTCATGCTTTTTGATGAAAAAAATCGTTTTCTTTTGAAAATTAGCTGTTACCATTGCAACCGTTATTGCTATGTGGTTGCTGTGACAGTCGGAAATGTTTTAATTTGATTGAAGCGTGATATGGTTATATTGACTTATTTTGGTGTTTTTAGCATGCTTTTGTGATGGTTAATGAAGAATACATGTTATTTCAAAGAAAAGAATTTGTTGCCATGGCAACGGTTAAAGATGTCATTTAGAAATACGGCAATAGGTCGATTCGTGTTTGGCACCGACAAAATAAAGGAAATAGCTCAAAAAATCTCACTATACAGAAATTTATCATCTATGGACGTATTCTTGCAGTTTCTTTCAATCGCAATGCTTATTTTTCTTTAAAAGGCAGCTTTTGTCATGCTGTTGCTATAGCAACGAAAATGATGTGAAATAAACATACTGGTAGTGGAAAAATAAGCTGATAATCTAAATAGTAATTTATGATAAATATTCCACTCAATCTTGTCATGTTTTCTTGCTTTTTCATGAAAAATATGATTTTTCTCTTTAAATAGTTGTTGCCATGGTAACCGTCATTGCTATAAGGTAACTATGACATTATGAAAATTGTATTCTTTCTCAAGTCTGATTAAAAAGGATTTATAATGACATATTTTGGTGTTTACATCATGTTTTTATGATGTTTAATGAAGAATACATGTTCTTTTAAGGAAAATAATGCGTTGCCATGGCAACGGGTGAAGACGTCGGTTAGAAAAATGGCAACAAGTGGATTCATGTTCAGCACCCCCAAAATAGGGGAAATAGCACAAAAAATCAAAATCTACAGACAATTTTAAGAACATTACAACTCGCCGTCTACTATAAGATCAAATTCCAGTAGATTTTAAATGAGAAAATAGTTACTTTGGATGGTTTAGTAGAGGATAATTATGAAAGATTATTATTCACTAATACTGTCAAGCACATAACTAATGCATGTATCAAACACATGCTTGAAAGTATCATTGGATTTCTTGTACATGTGGACCTGCAAATAGACGGGTGTGTCTGTGTTAAAGAGAGAGAGAGAGAGAGAGAGAATGAAAGAGACAGGGTGTCTGATGTACTATACTTTTGTATATGCAAACATGTATATGAAATTGAAATTAGCATATAGAACTCATTGAACAGGGTGTGCGTGTCTGTGGACGTGTGTGTTTGTATGTGTGTGTGTGTGTGTGTTTGTGTATGTGTGTGTGTGTGTGTGTGTGTGTGTGTGTGTGTGTTCGTATGATGTGGGCTGAATGGTTGTGGTACATGACTTTACAGTAGATGTTGGAGTACTTGGCTTCTAGCCGCAAAATAGCGATGTGTGCGCTACTTAACTTCCTTGAACAGTCAGAGTTGGTATGGGTAGGGAAGGGGTGGGGGCGTCGGGTTTGAAATACCGAAATACTGAACTCTGTTCGTTTTAGAATTGGAAATGAGAAACATAATGCGAATTTTATGGTGGATCTCCCTGAAGGAATTTATAATGTACCTGTGTTTTTTTTTTTTTTTTTTTTTTTTTTTTACATGAATGAATTATGCTTCTATCAGTTATTGTATACTAGATATGCTTTTTATGGGCCGAATAAAGAGTATATTAGTTATGATGTTTCCATTAGTTTCATCCAAGTATATTTATGTTAATGTAAAACAGTTTGTATTTAACTACGAGACTGTCACCTAAAATAAAAATAGTTTTCTGTGATCAATAATTCTTATTTTTAATTGCTCAAATGAAAATGAAACATCCATTTCCCCCTTCCCCTCCGATTTATGTTCATTACAAGTAATCATAGCAGTGCATGCATGCGTGTAAAAGGTTCGCCCACGTAGTTGTGGAGTGTACTGTAAACCTCTGAGTCTCAACAGGGAGGTACAAGACCTCCATAGGAAAGTGTTTATAGCAGTGCTGGCAACACTGTCATCCTTGTGTCAATCATTATTTGTTTGTATTTTAGAATAATCTTGTTATTAAGAGTGATGTCCTTATTACCTGGTGCACATGACTCAATTCTGGAAAATAAATTACGTATCAAATGTTTAGTAATCTACGTTATACAAGGTTTTTTTTTTCAATCAACAATGGACCAATTTCTTACCTTTTTGATACTTTCTTTATCCACCTTGCAATGTGCACGTTTTTATTCTTGTTTATTTTACCTACTTGTATACATATACTGGATATTTCTTCCAGGGTTGTCCAATTCAGTGCCACAAAGGCCCTCTTTACTGGGGAGCCCTGTGTTGATATTCATTACATGAACACAGAATGGAAACGAGAACAAAATGAACATTGATATGGTATAGCTAAAGAACAATCTGGAGAGTTTGTTCGCAAAAACCGAAAAGTCAATTTTTTTAAGATTTGAAGTTAGGTCTCTGTCATAATGTACAAAATAATACCTTTTAAATGATATACTAGTATTAGTCACTACATATAAAGGTTAATTTTTTAAGTTATTGTAAAAAGAAGCATCAATTTTCTTATCATTCTCTTCATGTTTTTTGACCTTAAATCGCAAATATCTCCGTTTGGCAAATATGGACTTACGGTTTTTGCGAACAATCTCTTCATCTGTACGTACGAGCACGAGGCACATAGGAAAGAAAATAAAACGAACGGAGAAAATAGATGTCAGAACAGTGCATAGTTAGTGCAAAGGATTCATATCAAATATGAGACTGACGTTGGCGTACACAATCTTTAAATGTTTGCAATGAGGATGCTCATTCAACGAAAATTGGTTACTCATTAGATGATTTGCTTGCAATATATGAAAAGGAGCATGACTCATATTCAGTTCTAGGTTTGGGTATATGGAATTGGCAAGAAAGGGCGTATCGAGTGGTATAAGTAGCAGAGGGTTTGTCACAAGTTTGACTACGTACGGTGGGGCTAATGTGTCACAATTTTTATACCAGCACACAGCAATGGTATGGAACTCTTTGTTCAATATTGACTGCCATTTGAAAGCGTGAGTAATAGCTTTCGCTGACATGAATGTAACAACTCCCCCATTCAATACTAAACGCGCAAATTTATTTCCAGAATGTTATATGGCACGCTGCAGACTGTATTGTCACTTTGTGGAGTTGTAAAAAGGAAACTGCTTCTTACGGTGACTGTTATTCCCCTCACAACATCGCAACCACCACACGACATCTCGCCCCATAGTTTCCCATAATTTTGTAATGTTTTTTTTTTTTCTTAATATCCTATCCACGAAACAAAGGTACTACCTGTAAATTTTTATTTCCTGGTTAAAATTATATCATGAGCCTCGATGCTTTCGAAAGTAGACCTATAATAATTCACTGAGGGGATTGCGTCAATCATTGAGTAACAGCTGCCTATATAGTTTTAACCAGTAACTGTCAGCAGAGTATATTTGTATATCAAATCGCAGATTCGCATGTTAATAAAGTCCAACATTGGTGCGAACACTGTAGAACATACAACTGAATTTAATTTGATTTAATTTAATTTAACTTAAATGCCACTTCATAGGGTGGAACACCCTGATCAGCAGTGTCCATTTGGGTCCTCATACGCACTTTAATAACACTCAATGCAAATTACAATAATAATATTAATAATGATAATAATAATAATAATAATGCATACAACGTAAATACAGACCAATATCATGTAAAGACATAATTAACACACGCAAAATGATATTTAAAAAAGTAATATATTATGTAACACAGCTGTGGCTCTTACACATAGCAGTTACACCTACAAATAGATTAGAAAAAAAAAACGGTTGATTCCATTACAATCCCCTAGGATAATTAATTAAAAAAAGAATAATACAGTGCACATCATTAAATGAAAATAAATTTAACAGCACATCAAACAACAATAATGAATGTGAAAATAACGCAAAGAGCACACAACAATCATCAAAATTTCAGAAGGAAATAATTAATCTAAATGAAACAAAATAATGAGAAGACACTTTCAGTTCAACAACGGAGCAATCACAGAATGCAAATGTAGTTAATAAAACATAGTTTTGATGCAATAAATCTTCAATTAGTGTGTTTACGTCAGTGAATCATGATATCTCCTTATTTTAGGTTTTACCCCGTCTTCGCAAAGGTCCCACGATAGGACGCATATCGTGACGTGCTACTTGTTATACATCTAAATGTATATGAGATGGTTTGATTGTTCAAAGTTCAGGTGAAAGTAAATGGTTGCTTTCTCTTTTTCTAAGGGGAATACCTTTGGAATGCTCCACAACAATAGGAAGACCTATTCAAGATGTTTTCTTTTGATAGATACAGTTTCATGTTGAGCAATTTAAACTGGTTGACTGGAAAATTATGTTTCCCCGTTGCAATCTTTTTCCAGTCTCGCAGCCAGTATCATTTTATCAAAAAAAAAAAACAAACAAACAAACAAACAAACAAACATTGATATCTGTTGTTTCTACTACCTTTAGCAGCATGTTTTTTTTTTTCTTAATAGGTTGAACTTTTCCTAGTAATGCGCGTAATGGTATGCTAAATTCGAATTTGTCGCCGAACGCAGAAGACATTGGGGGGGGGGGTGGATACAGGAAAATATCCTATATTTGGAGAAGGCACGAACGATTAAGGGTAAACGAGTTAGATGTCTACCGCCCTTGCAAGGGAGTTTTTGCATCACGATTCACAATCTATTTTATATTCTTGGTGGAATGTTAGAAGATGTGATAAAGAACATGCATTTAATATGAGCTTGATAGAAGGCAAAAAAAAAACATATTTGGTATATAATCACATTATATAAATTTACAAGAAGCAATGTATTTGTATCTTTGAATCTTTCATACAAACATCAATGTGACGACTACATTTTTTTTTTCTCCAAAAGACCATCCGTTACAAAAAGTGCAGGTCCCAATATAACCAGCCATAACTGCTTAATGTGCGACATCCAGTCCTTTAAAATATATCTGGTGAATGTGAAGAGCATGCCGTGGTTCCGGGAAGTAGTAAGGAGAAAGCGAATTTGATTCTCACTGCTTTGTGTTCGACCGGGATTGTGGTTCTATTTTGATAACTTTGGCACGTAATATTAAAGCTACTCTACTATAGTGTCAAGGAGTAAAGATTGCGGTTAAGCATCTGTTTTTTTAAAGAGGTTCTTCAGGGTTCCATGTCATGAATACATATGAAAGTTGCTATGAAAGAATCAATGTAATTACAAGTGTCGTGCACTGTGATAATAAGAATCCTGCTCCCTGATTGGCTGTTGGAACAGGAACTGGACAATTTAGTAAATATTGTGATCTTGACTTAAAAAAAAGAACAAAGGAAAATCCAACATATCGGACCATTAAAAACATGAATTACCAAGAGATGAAATATAAGGGTTCACAGAACACATAAGACAGAATACCTACATTATGTATATATTCATAAATGATAACTCAGGAGGACACAGACGCCGAATATCATATCTACATAAAATCAACATATGTCTACTATGATTAAGTTGGAAATGTTCACCTCAAAGAAAGGCAGAAGCAAATGTCCACATTTAAAAACATGAAGAAAAAAAAACTGCTGAAATTCTTTTTTTTTTTTCTTCCATGGTAGAAATGGAGAGACGGTGTCACTTGTTGTCTGTTATTCAACTTCGTGGTTTTGATATCTAAGGTCCATAACTTGGATTTCTATAGGGCTGAAACATGAATAATTGACCTTTAGTAGTCAGGAAGTCGTAATTGCTCGATATCTGCTTACACCATGCCAGAGTATCACTTTCCGCGCCACATTTTCCCGTGACTTGTTCAAAGTTCAGTTCAAAGTTTATTTCATTTTTCAACAAAAAACATATGTTTCACTTCATTTTGTAACAGAAAATAAGGTAAGTAGAACATAGTGAAATAAAAAGAGTATAACAATTGAGGACCTAAAGTAATCATACATTGTATTGCAAGAAAGAAACATAAGTGATCAAAGCGAAATACATGTATACCGTTGTTTTAAATGCGATAAATGGAGGGACCCACTAAAAAGACAGAGCTTGTAGTATGTGGGTCCCTCTGGAGAAGAACATCAACGAAAAGATCCTAAATTGAACCGTCGTATATACAAACAGATAACAAAGTGGAAGAAGTCTGGAAGCCCACTAGAAATTAGATTAACAAATAAATACATTTACATAGACGCGAACTAACATAAAACAGGACTAGTAACTAACATAAAAACAGGACTGTAAAGCCAGGTTCAATGTTAGATGCCACTTAATTTCTGTTTACATTTGTACATACAATACATTAAATACATACAACAGAAACCAAAAAAAAAAAAAAAACGTTCGAAATATTTACATTTGATGTATATGTGTAAGTCAGTTGTATTAAGGAGAAATCAAACCATGTCAAAAATTTGCAATAGATATTTTTGCAATTTAGAACCATTTTTTTTTTAATCTGCAAATGGTTAATTATGCATGTAAATAGCATGCCGAGAAAGGATGATTTTCATTCTGTATTTAAGGAAATTACAATTTTGAGTAAAGAAAACGGATTAATAGGGAAACAACTTCGCAGACATTTAATTTCCGTCTATCTTTAAGTAGTGATATATTGAGGAACCAACTGAACACATTGTGGTCTTAGTATAACACATTGACAGGAGAAACAGTTGTGTCCCTGCCATGCAGAGATCTACTGTAATCAACGCTTGATAAAAGCGCTTAATATTATTGTTAGCTTTGAAAGCTGCAACAGGATTATCCTCTCAAAATTTACTTAACTTGAAAGTGAAGATTATGCAAAGGATTTCAAGAAATGAAAAGGACCTCTAAGACATACGTGATCAGACTATTCTCACAGAAACAGAATGTAAAAGAAACTGCTGAATACACGCTTTCCCATTCATATAAAGATCCCAAACTTAGAAATAACGTGAAAAAAGAATAGTTGAAAATTGACTTGATTGACAGATTTTACCTATTTTGAGTACTCAAGTAATATCTAGAGGTGCGACTTTATGTGTGTTTTGTGATGCATGGTCACATAATTTCAGCCTATTTTTTTGTTTGTTTTACGATTTCATAACTTGTTATGAAAAATTAGAGGTTAAAGTTGAAAACGAGTATATTATGACTGCGTGAAATATGCCCGTCTCTGCAGCTTGCCTTGGAAAGATGTTATCAGACAAAGTTGCTATGCCTTGAAAAACAGAAGGCATTACCACATTTAGGTGACAGCAACGTTTGCAAACCAATATTCGAACCTTTAAAGAAAGGCCCCTACTCCACTAATATATCGTCAGGTGGTCTTGCATCATATCACAGTTTCGAACTTGTTACATTGTTTAAAAGACCACTGAAAGTGGTGTTTACTTACCTTGAATTTGAATTCGTTGACGCACGGCGACAATAACAAGATTCATTCGAGAAGTTTGCTTGTGATGGAAAGAGTTTCAAGTAGGATACACTAATATATCTTGGCTTGTCAAGCAATGAATTGAAAATTACACTCTTTTATTACAGGTACTTTGGGCCTGAGAGTTGCATTGTATACAAAACTATAGTACAGTGTATGATAGTATACACTGTACTATAGTTTTGTATACAATGCAACAATTAGGCCTTAAGTAGTAGTCCTTGTGGGTGTTTTTCCTTTCCACCTGTACGAGGTAAAATTTGGAACTTTATGATTTATCACATAAATCATAAAGTTCCGGGATTTACCTCCTACACGTGAAAAGGAAAAGTCACAAAGACTACTAATCAAAATATGCTAGCAAAATGGGCTGAGGTACATGTACGTTGTCCTCTGACACTCGCTTGTTTTCACCCTGTGCACTTTTAACATGCTTAATGATGAAAAATACTCAATCGTTTCATTAAGGCAAGTTCATGTCACTGGCTACCCCCCCAAACTAGATGCAAGCCAGCAAAACTCTTTTGTTGTTGATTGAATAACTTTGAGAAAAAGCTATTCGTCAACCAGATATTCACAAACGAATTGGTAAATTAAGGAATATTTGGTATGATCATGACTTAGCAGATCTTCAAGTTATGTTCATATTATGCATTTAATAAAGACCTTGAACCATAATCATGTAATGTGAAAATTGAAGGGAACTATGGAGGAGCAAAATATTGAAGCCATGTCGACACTAATGTTTGTTAATATCTGGAGAAGCACTTTGACAGATGATGTCATACTCATAGACTTTAATGCCTGTATTAACAGAAAGCTATACCATTACTTGTTTTTTCTTTGCAGAATGGGAGATTAGCATACCTTGAGTCACGTTGTGTTATTTCAATTTAGGCCTACACCTCCCTCTCTCTCTCTCTCTCTCTCTCTAAAAAAAAAAATACATTTCTAACCATTGGAACGTATTGTGACAAGAACTCTCAGTCCTTTTCAATCATGTGACAATAAATGAATCAAGATCTGGTTTCGTTATAGTAAGGTTGGAGGCGAACAATGCTTAGGCTTCTTTCTCTTTCTACATCCTTATTAGGCAAACACTGGCGTTGCCACCAAAGAGTGAAAGAGATTTTCACGCAAGGCTGAAATCCCCGAAGCCGTACAGAATATAATCAGATGTATCGAGAGGTTTGTTTTTGAATTATAAACTTTCACTTCAAGTAGTTGAAGTAGATCAGGAAAGTAGGGTGTTTATGATAAAGCAGGGGGTGGGGTCTGGATAATCGAACGAGAAACTATGTCCCAAATAGTGGAGTTAGTTCTTGAATCCATTTCTCCATACTACCATGAACCCCACTAACGTCTCTCCTACTCGCCTACATTGGGGCGTTGATTTGTCTCAGTTGGTAGCACATCTGCCTACAGATCCGAGGCTACCGGGTTCACTCCCGAGTCTCACGGTTAGTCACTTAAGCAATGCTATGTGTAATCATTTCGTCCCCTTAAATTAGAGGCAAACACTCCATTCATCGAATAGGACATTGTACATGGAGGGCTCGGGTATAGCCACTCACACACCTCAAAAATTGGACTTCATTCATTCATTTCAAAGAGCAAGGTACTACCGCTAAAATGGACCCCATACCAACCCACATATAAAGAAAAACGGGCAAATGATGCTGACCCCTTGAGCGTTGCCCAACATGACTATATAGGAATTGTCAGCAAACGATTTCAACCAGGCACGTCATCTCTTACGTTTGATTTATCTCTCTAACTTTCATTACCAGAAAGCGATCAACCTGCAAGAGACGACAATCTTCAGTTTTATTATTATTATTACTTTTTTATGTTTTATTGAAAAATTATACAGAATCACACTATTTCCAACAATTTACTTGATTAGAATAACACAATCAATGAACCATGTAGAGGAATTGTAAAAAAAGAACAAAAAAAAGGCAGAACATTAAGTTACCATGTACAAATCAGCTAGGTCTTGCTCAAGAGCGATATTTTGAGATGGGGAAGGAGAATAAAACAAACACACAAGCAAACAAACTAATGAGTGACCAATTAACGGTGTCATCCTCCCTTCCAACTGACAAAAAGTGTATGCACTGCAGAGACTGGAACAAGCCAAACTAGGGGGCGAGAAGATCCACATTACCCAAACATAACTTGAACTTCCACACCAACTACACCTCCCACACACCCCCCACACATCCTCATCTCAACACATGTACATTCACGCCCCACACACATACCCTGTAAATGTAGATGTAAATGTAGATCACCCCACCACCCGACCTGGCCCAATCCAGCTACAATGTACTCTGTAAGATGTCCTGCAAACCCTACATCAGATGGTAAAGTTTAAAAACAATCATTATCAATTCACGGGAGGTCAGGTCACGTCAATGCCAAAAAAGGCTACCATCTGAGAAATCGCCCCTGAAGAGCCAGAATCGACAACAAATGGCAGCGTTACTATAGTACAATGTATGTTGTACGACATGCACTACAATTGTATATGCGATTACAAATGAATAACGCAATATGGCCTTCTATATAAAACAAACAAACAAACAAACAAACAAACAAAATATGGCACCAATAAGCATTCAATGAACTTGGTCTATTACAATGGCCTGAGGATTGAATGGAGGAGTTAAATCTCAAAACGCCAATTCTTGAAATGGGAAGTTAATCTATTTTCCTTTTTTGGGCTATATAATATTCAATTTCCTTCTGATTTTTAACCCGTTCCATACGGGAACCTGGTCACCTGTGTACTAAGTCTATAGGGATTACAGAATTAAGTATTGAACGGGTTAACAAAAGATTTGAATGCTACTGTATTGGGGAGACTATTACCAAACTTTCAACTGTACATATAATATTTCATTAACAGAAATAAATATGAAACAAATTTATCATTACAAAATCCAAAAGGTTTTTCAAAATTATTCGTATTATTCTTATCTTTATAATTGGTAATATTGATGTTATTAGTATTACTATTGTTATTATTATTATTATTTAGTTTTATTTAGGTCTATACAGGGTGGCCCCGTCAGTAACCAATTGCTGTTTTCCAGGGGGCACTGTAAACACTTACATGCAAGATAACAAACACACCAAATGAAAATGAGAAAATGAGGAATGAGACTAAAGATAAACGTTTGCAACTATGATGAAAAAAAATCAACTTGCTGACTGAGTTTATAAGAACCCCCCCCCCCCGTAATAAGTAAAAAGTCAAGGGAGGCAGGAGGGTTTCATTTCTGAAATGGTATGTTAAATATTATTCGCGAAAGTACGCGCACTATCAAGGCCAGCAATTTCTTTATTGCCAACATGTTCAGACCAAGCAATAATCGATTTTAAACCTCAACAAAATATGATACTGCCTCAAAAAGTGAACCCCTCCCCCACACACACACATTACACAAGGATTCTTTTTTAATACCTGGAATATTTATTCTGTTGAAGTGAGATTGAAATTCCACATTGTATGTCCAATTAAAATAATACAAACATCATGATTTAAATACAGAAATTCGATGAAATTTCAGAGAAAACTTAACTTATAATTTTACTGCGCATCTCTTGAATAATCGACGAAGTTATACAATATTCAAGTACTACTCACGTCAATGACAGTGATATTTGATGTATGTCCGATGAAAATGATACTAACAGAATGATTTAGATACAGAGAAAAATTTATTCTTAAAGGGGATGGCTAGTAACTGATCAGAGGCAATCAGTGGAAATGCTTGGGGATTATTGGTTTAATCCTTATGGGATTTATTTAAGAGTACAATATACATCTATTGTTGTATGAAAATTATTAATAATTGGTTCAGAATGGTCTCATATTCAAGTAATGTGCAGTTAATGTTTCCAGGTTAGCATGACTTTACAGTGACGGGGCATTAAACTGCCCATTACTTGAATATGAAACCGTTCTGAAGCAAATAATTTTCGCACATAAATAGATGTATAATGTACTCTTTAATGAATCCCACAAGAATTCGAACAATCACCCCACAGCATTCCCACTGATTTCCACTGATCAGTTACTAGCCATCCCCTGTAAGTTTGGGATCATAACATGAAGGGGAAAGTTTGTTTTTAGCAATGTTCTTTTCTACAAATCATATGTGACAATGCACCTCAAAACAAACAAAAAGTCGCCAGACATGAATTTTTAGTTAAGACCATATTCTGAAAGAGCAGACTTTAAGCTTTAAAATGATGTATAACTCAAATGAAATGGACTCTCCTAACCTATCTAAATATTGGAAAGAAAGCACAAACTCAGGAAGTGTGCGAACTGAGAAAAGAGGCTCTGAAGTATAGTGTCTATTCAAGCGCTTGATCTTTACCAAACCGTGCTGGCTGTGCGATGAATGTGACAAAAAACAGGAAGTAAACCACCAGAGTAACAACAATAAAAGGAATATCAGATTAAACTAAAATTTAGCATGCCTCATTAACACATTCTGTTCATAATCAATGCCAACTTTCAAAGCAGTAGCACTATCCTTTCAAAAGTTATTAGAGTTGAAAGTGAAGAGTGTGGACAAGATTTTTCAGAAATGAAAAAGGGATTCTAAAGACACACCTAATCACACTATTCTACCAAAAATGTTCGAGATAAACTGCTAAAAAACACACTTTCCTGCCCGTTTTATGATACCAAATTTTAGCATAATGTAAAAGAAGACCCGCTCTCTTAGAAAATATGAAAAAGTCAAGTTCGGCTAGGTTGACCCATTTCACTTATTTTCAGTCCTCACGCAAAATCAGTGTGTGCGACTTTATGTTCGTTTTGAGGTGCACGGTCACATATTTTGGGTAACTTCATTATTGTTTCTCCGGTGGCTTACTTCCTGCGTTTTGTCCCTAGCACGGCTTAGTAAAGATGAAGCACTTATATAGACCCATTAACGTAATCTTCAGTTTGAACTGCAAAAAGATACATCAATTAAATACACCTCAGCACAATCAGGCTGACGATTCTCGACATGTTATGACTGAGGAATGATTCTACCGCTATATATATATATATATATATATATATATATATATATATATATATACTTTGTGTGTGTTTGTCAATAAATGGAAACGGCGTCAACGTTTATATTTGTGTAAAATATTGTTGCGGGAAAATGCGAGTAGTTGCACTGACTACTGGGGGTGGCAGGATGTTTACCAAGCGGGAATGATACCCCAATAGAAAGGCACATTTTCCGCAATGGAAGAGAGTTAATCAGTAAGATATAAGGTGCATCAGGTACATTCACACAATTCATTCACCATCACGATGAGAGGGCTGCAACACAGATCAATCGGAAGAACGTGTGTTCCGGGCAGCAACTGCTTTTTTATTGGCAGATATACTTCACGTTGACAAGCGTACATGATCAAAATGAGTTATGACAGGACTTGTCTAATTACTCTGACAGCATGACACGACGACGTCCGCTTAAGTCCTCAGATTCAAGACGCTCCGCTTAAGAAATAAAGTTCAAGAAGTTTCTATGTTTTAAAAGGATGTATAACTCAGTTTAAATGGACTCCCCTAACCTATCTAAATACAAGAGAGAAAGTACACACTCTGAAAAAGTACAGGGTCTATGTAAGTGCTTAATCTTTACCAAGCCGTGCTAGCTGTGCAGTGAAAGGGACAAAACACAGGAAGTAAACCACCGGAGCAACAACATTGAAGAGATTATCAGATTGAGCTGAAATTGAGCTTCATCTATCAACACATTCTGTACATGACTAATGCCAACTTTCAAAGCAGTAGAATTAACCTTTCAAAAGGTATTAGACTTGAAAGTGAAAAGTTTGTAAAGGATTTTGAAAACTGGAAAGGGGATTCCAAGTATCTTACCATTCTATTCTCCTCCCCCCCCCCAATAAAAGGAAATTAGTTGTAGAAAAAGTGCTAAAACCACACTATCCTCTTCATTTTATGATCCCAAACTTAGAAATAATATAGAAGAAAGAAAAAAATACATTAAAAGCTCAAGATTGACTTGGTTGACTCATTTCACCTTTTTTAAGTCTTCACTATATAAAATCAAGGACTTTTTGTTCGTTTTGTGATGAACCGTCACATATGAGGTGTTACAAAAAGCATTTCCCACTTTTGATCCTCAATAGTTCGAAAGCTACAGGCCTACATCAGATATCACTGTCATTGATATGAGTAACAGCTGAATATTGTAACATTAAGTAGGAGGTGATTTGAATATGAGAGCATGAAACAGTGACGTTAAATCTTTGATTAATTTTAAAGTTAGGTTCAAGATGTTGGTAAATTTTGAACCCTCCGTTCAAAATTGGACTTTACACAGGAACCAATGATGTGTATACATGTGAGTGACGATGTGCTTAAAATCAGCCTGAACAATAGACATGAATACCTCGAGTACCACCTTTTCAGAGTTCAGATGACCAGGCTTCTGGACTCTTGCTCCAAGGCACATGAATGCTTTATTAATAATTCATGTTGGATTGCCCCGGGCACTGCTAGTGTGAATTCATGGTGAAGGGTAAAATGCATGCACATGAAAAAAAAAATGAGCAAAGATGTTTCCATGTGCTTACGTACGCTACATTTCAGGATGAATAAAGACTAGCTGTGATGGTCAAATTTCTCATGAATAAATTATGTAATAGAGCATTTCAATCCTGGCCATTGTTCACGACCATTGCCAAGGTGCTAACCACATACTCCCGAATACACAAATTGACCCCTGTTCAAAACTAAAATTTTGTACAGGGGGTCGAAAACAAAGCAAAATCTGAAACCAAACTTAAAAATGAATCTTGAATTTAATGAAACTGATTTATGCTATCATATTTAAATTAATTCAAGCAAAATTGTACACGATTAATCTCTTACTCATATCTATGTCAATGTTATCCGATATTTACTATTTGAACTATCAAGGATCAAGAGTGACAAATTGTTTGTAGCATTTTCGTATATATATATATATATATATATATATATACATATGATATATATATATATATATATATATATATATATATATATATATTGTCATGCACCAACAGAACACCCGTCAGCACCGACATAACATCTGTCATACACCGACAAAACATTCTTGGATCAGCACCGAATGACTGCAGCTGTTCACGCCATGTTTGCCAACTCCAACTCTCATGTCCCGAATGGACGCTTTTTCTTCCACCCCACCCTGGTTTCACCAAGGCACATCACGGTTCTCCCTCACACCTCCCCCCAACAAGAGGAAAGTTATGAATGTAACTTTTCGACTATACAGACCTTCGTTGTAAGGCTTACTTCACTGTCCTTGTGTATTATTCAGCTTACACGATAACAAACTCAAACAGTTTTGTGTCGTTTTCTAAAAACATCAACTGGCATATAAGACACTTATAATGACTGATTTTGAGCCTTATCAGAATCAGTTAACTCTGGCATCAATTGTCCACTTTTAGAACAATATTATGAAAACTTGACAAGCCCCCTACAAGACATGTAAATACAATAATTACGCAATGTGTCAACAGTAATACATATGTGACACTGCACCTCAAAACAAACAAAAAGTCGCCAGACATGAATTTTAAGTTAAGACCATATTCTGAAAGAGCAGACTTTAAGCTTTAAAATGATGTATAACTCAAATCAAATGGGCCCTCCTAACCTATCTAAATATTGGAAAGAAAGCACAAACTCAGGAAAAGTGTGAACTGAGAAAAGAGGCTCTGAAGTACAGTGTCTATTCAAGCGCTTAATCATTTACCAAGCCGTGCTGGCTGTGCAATGAATGGGACAAAAAACAGGAAATAAACCACCAGAGTAACAACAATGAAGGGATCATCAGATTAAACTGAAATTAAGCATGCCTCATTAACACATTCTGTCCATAATCAATGCCAACTTTCAAAGCAGTAGCACTATCCTTTCAAAAGATATTAGAGTCGAAGGTGAAGAGTGTGGACAAAGTTTTTCAGAAATGAAAAAGGGATTCTAAAGACACACCTAATCATACTAATCTACAAAAAATGTTTGAGTTAAACTGCTAAAAAAACACACTTTCCTGCTCGTTTTATGATCCCAAATTTTAGCATAATGTAAAAGAAGACCCGCTCTTTCAGAAAATATGAAAAAGTCAAGTTCGGCTAGGTTTACCCATTTCACTTATTTTCAGTCCTCACGCAAAATCAGTGTGTGCGACTTTATGTTCGTTTTGAGGTGCACGGTCACATATGTGAAACTGCTTTCAACGGGTGCACATACGGGTGCACATAATCCGGGAAGATTACACCAAATGTAATCAATCATTTCTTCAGTAGCATCGATATTTTGACTGAGACTGTGCTTTCTGGTAGTCTCGACTGCAATTATATCCTCACATATTTGACCAATAAAATTACATCACTTCAGGCATGAATAGTATTTTTGTTTTTGGTAACACATACAATTCATCTTAAAATGTGAAAACCAAAAATACCTTTTTTTTTAATTGTTCTGACTGTTGCAAAGATACATTGTATGTCTGTTTCTTCAACACAAACTTTCACTGGAGTGTCACTGAATGAGGACAGCACGCATCTCTTGATTATAACAACATCGTATTTAAACGCTATGACACATCTACTCAATGTACTTGCTCATAAATCTTATACTTATGTCAACTCTGCGTCATAAGTTAACAAAAACAACAACAAAAATTTAACCACCGGACATTTCTTTTTGTCCCTTCACACATATATGTACTTATTGTCACTCGTTAAGATGTTATAATACACAAATGCAAACTCTGGAAAATATCGAGATCATACTCGACACACAGAATGTGACTCTGTCACTCTGTAACGAAATACATATACACACATGTTGTTAATTTGCAAGAGTGACATTGGCTCCTTTATGCCTCACTGTCACTCAACATTTTTTCATTAATACAAAACAACACAAATTCTTCTGTTTCAACACAAATCAGTTGACATAAAACTCAAAATTTGATCAACAGTTTTCCTGTGACTGGCCGGTTGTGTTTTGCTATACTGTTTTGCATTTGCTAGCATTAACTCTGTAACGTGTCGGTATACATAACAATATGAATCCTTTGACTCTTTGGGGTACATTGAATAAATCAAAATAGAAGTGTACAACTGAAGCACAACTTTCACTGTAATCTTACACACCACAAATGTTGTATCCTGACGCTTCCTGTAATGTTGGGTTTTCAAAATATCATACAATACTTGGCGTGTAACACATCATGAAATTTTTCAAGTGATGTCTTCTTATAAAGACAGAATATTGTGTACTAGTACTTTCTCATACTTCCTAGCATCACTCACATATACTGTTTTCGTTTAAAACAAACATGATTAGCATAAATACAATTTCTTCCTTCACAGATCCTTGGGAAAGGAAGAAAACTGAACGAGAATACATAGACACATGTATACGTTGTCATATACAAGTTGTACAAAAAAACAAAAACATCAGTTTCTTGTCTTTTTTGAATCCTGTTTGAATGTTCTGCTTCATGTAGGATTCCCTGTAGATTTGAGATTGTTATAGTTCGGCAACATTATCAGCGCGTACACAGTTTCAAACTCGCGACAAAGCGTCTGCTAATTTGTTGTCCTTTCCTGCTATGTGCACAATTCTCAACGGGTACGGCTGGAGAATCAAACTCCAACGGAAGAGACGCTGATTCGTGTGCTTGAAGCGTTCTAAGAATGTCAATGGGTTATGGTCAGTGTACACCACGATGTCTCTTCCACCATCCAAATACGCTTCGAAATGTTGCACGGCTAGAACGACACTGAGACATTCCTTCTCCACAGTTGAATAATTTTGCTGATGGCGATTCAGTTTTTTGGAGAAGAAACACACGGGTTTGCTGTGTCCGTTGTCGTCGTCCTGAAGCAGCACGGCTCCTACTCCTCGGTCACTAGCATCCGTAGCCAGCTGGAAGCTCCTCTCGAAGTTTGGTGCGATGAGCACGGGATCGTTCATGAGGATGGCCTTTAGCTTCTGGAACGCACCCTGGCAGCTCGCCGACCACTGGAACGTTGTACCCTTTTTCAACAGGTCCGTCAAGGGCACCACCAAGTGACTGAAATTGGGAACGAATCTCCGGTAGAATCCGCACATTCCCAAAAAGCGCTGTAAAGCTCCCGTTTCGATGCCGGCACTGGGAAGTCCACGATGGCTCGGACCTTGGCATCTCGTGGTGCGACGCTTCCTCGGCCTACCTTGTGACCTAGGTAGGTCACACAAGCTTTTCCAAACTCGCATTTGGCCAGATTCACCACGAGTCCTGACAACCTCCGGAACACCTCTCGAAGATGAGCAACATGCTCCTCCCACGTATTGCTGGAAACCAACACAACGTCTATATAGACAACACAGTTATCATGACCAGCAATAACTCGATTCATCATCCGTTGAAAAGTGGCGGGGGAGTTTTTCATCCCGAAGAGTATGACACGACACTGGTATAACCCGGAGGACGTGACAAACGCCGAGATCTCTCTTGCATCCTTGTCTAATGGCACCTGCCAATACCCTTTCATCAAATCCAATTTGCTGACATACTCAGCACTTCCTAGCCGATCAATACATTCCTCATTCAAAGGAAGCGGAAACGAATCAGTCTTGGTTATGGTATTGACCTTCCTGTAATCTATACAAAACCTGGACGTTCCGTCTGTCTCTCGGACTAGCACTACTGGGGAACTCCAGTTTGAGTTACTGGGCTCTATGATTCCATTTGCAAGCATGAAATCTATCTCCCTATCCACCTGTTCTCTCTTAGCAGGATGAATCCGATGTGGATGCTGCTTTATGGGTGTATTTCCACCAACATCAACCGTATGAACAGTGTCTTTCGCACAGCCCAATTTATCACTGCAAACCTCCGGAAATTCCTGGAAGATGTCGACAACATCTTGCCTCTCCGAATCAGACAAATGACTGAGCAGTAACACTGGATTTTCTAGTACCTTTGATTTCTCTACTCGCGGAATCACTCCTGACTTGAAACTCACACTCTCAGAATCTGGAACATCAGGTTCAAACTCTTCTGCACTTTTCCCAGCACTGTGTACGACACTCTCACTCACAACTGCACCTACATCTTCTACCATCACGCGGCTAAATAGCTTTTCAAAAACCGGAATAGGAATCAACGGCGCAGGTCTAATGGCATGTTGTGGTTTTCCTATCACTTGGCATTCACGACACGTTCGACTAAATTCAGACACATCCTTTGTCATCTTGGGCCAGAAGAAGTGAGTGCTGATTCTACACAAAGTCTTCTTGACAACCATGTGTCCGGCCATTGGAATTTCATGTGCAAGACGTAGGATTTCCTTTCGATACGGCGGAGGAACAACCATCTGGTCGATAACCGTCCAGTCCTCATCTACGGGACGATCTGGAGGACGCCATTTCCTCATCAAAACACCAGACTTTACATAAAAACATTCTGGCACTCCCTTCGCCTCATCTACAGTCAATGCACCCTCTCTCAACTTCAACAAGTCCTCATCTTCCATCTGTGCTTTGAGTAAAGCCGGCTGACTGAACACACCTTCTTCCCAACTTTGTTCTCTTTCACCTTCACTAGTCACCTTACCAAAGAATGTGTCATCCAGAAAAAAATTCACTTTCAGACTCTTTTCTCTCA
This sequence comes from Diadema setosum, assembly GCF_964275005.1. NCBI lineage: Eukaryota > Metazoa > Echinodermata > Echinoidea > Diadematoida > Diadematidae > Diadema > Diadema setosum. The sequence continues at coordinate 36,866,345 of NC_092690.1, read as the reverse complement.
CGCTCTGCTTCACTTGCTCGAAACCTGGTGATAGCACATGTTGGAAATACTTTTGGGAATTCATCGACCAGTTTTTCGCTTTCCTGCACGTACTGACTGGGACTTCGGAAACAACCGGAAGGACACTCACTCGACCTCCTGCAAGGTCATTACCGAGCAAAAAGGAAACTCCATCCATGGGGAGAAATGGAACAATTCCCACAATCACTTCCCCTGAAATCAGTCCACTATCCAAATTTACTCGGAATAGAGGGACGGCCTGCGTTCCTCCATTGACATCATGTATCAATACCCTTCTACCCGTGTTACAATCTATGGGCATGCTCTTCACATCACCTATCATGAGTGACTGTGTAGCTCCAGTATCACGAAGGATGACAACCGGTACTCTAAATTCAGCAATGGTAACTGTACCCTTGGAAATGATGTCCTTGTACTTTTCATCCACATTACCACTTGAACACCTATCTGTCATTTTTGAGACATTACTTTTCACAACATTTGGATGACACTGTTCATCACTTACACTGGACTTTACAAAACCATTGGTGGCTGTCTGGTTCTGTTTCTCGTTTGTTTCAGCATTTGAACTGTTCTGTAGACGTGTGTCTGCATGGACTAAACCATGTGTTGCTTTTTGCTTTTGTCTTTCTTTTGCCTTATTTCGTTCCAGCAATCGCCTACATTCAGACTTAATGTGACCTGTTTTCCCACAGAAAAAGCATCTCACTTCTTTGTATTGAGGCCGTGGCGATTTTGGCCGCTCTTTCTGTGATTCAGTTTTTTCCCTATGACTACCGTGCCACTTTTGATTGTCAGGATTTCTCAACTGATCAAACTTCCTCTTTTCCTCAGGACTTTTTGTTTTCACTTTATGTGTCAACTCATACTGGTCAGCGGTGACTGCTGCACTCTTTACATCATGTACTCTTCGATCTTCCAAATATGTTCTCAGATCTGGAGGTGTCGATTTCTTGAACTCCTCCATCAACACTATCTCTCTATAATTTTCATAAGTGAGATCTACTTTCATTGATCGAACCCATCGATCAAACAGAATTTCTTTTTCTCTCTGAAACTCTACGTAGGTCTGTCCCGAACCTCTCCTATATCCTCGAAACTTTTGCCTGTAGGCTTCTGGGACTAACTGATAGGCAAGAAGGACTGCTTCCTTAACTGTGTCATAGTCATTAGCCTCCTCATCCGAGAGAGCAGACACTACTGAATGTGCCTTGCCTGTGAGCTTTTGTTGTACTATCATAGACCAATATTTCTTCTCCCACTCCAAATTCCTGGCTATTCTCTCAAAGGAGAAAAAGAAAGAGTCTGCATCCTCTTCATCAAAGCGGGGGACTGTGTTTGCCATTTTTCCAATGTCGGGCGTCTTTGGTCTCGACATACTAACATTAGACCTATCCCCTGGGACGCTACTGGCCTGGGCCTGGGTCAACCCAATTTGACGTGCAGTAACTCTTGTTCGAGTCTCAGATTTTCTGCCTTCATTTTTTCTTTTTGTAACTCCAATCTAGCCAGTTCTAGTTGTGTGGAATCTGCCCTCAAATCACTAGGTCTAGTAATAGTAGTAGTACTTGGAGCAGTTTTTCTACCAGAACTCTCAATCTCATCTGTACTCTCACTCTGGTCTGTGTGTTCATATTCTACACCACCCACTTCAAGCTTCTTCACCAGAACTGCAAAGATTTTTTTTTTTCGACCACACTCTCTGATATCAGCATATACATGAGTTGCAACCTCAATCAATTGGGCTTTCAGCAACCCTCTCAATCTACCAAGAGTGACGTCTTTCACTAACTCTGCAGCATCGAACTTGGCTGCCATGATTATTCACATCTAGCTTTCCGACTAGATTTCAAGACTACGTCGCTAACGCAACTTCCTACAGTACACTTCACTGCGTACCGAACTACGAGAATAGTCTAAGCAATTCAGACCGGACAAACACTCCGTATATCTCGAGGCCAATTTCCTCGTAAAGCCACATCTAACGATGCTAATCCAAATTACCAGAAAGTGACTCCAAATTGTATTGTCCGAAAATGGAAATTCTTTTTGCCCAATTGATCGTGGGCCCGGCAGCCACTGAGCAGCGCCAGATCGACGTTGCTCTAACCTTTTCAACTGTTGAGCGGCAAACAAGGTAGCAGCAACTCCCATCTTTTAACGTCTTTTGGTATGACGCGGCCGGGGTTCGAACCCACGACCTCCCGATTGTGAGGCAGCCGCTCTACTTACTGATCCAACACATCTCACTATATGAGTGCGAACACTACACATACCTCCAACGGGCATCAATCATTAAAACGATGTACAAAACACCGAAATACCACCCAAAAGACGGCTTGCTTGTATGTTCATTTCCCGGACATGTTCCCCACATGTCATGCACCAACAGAACACCCGTCAGCACCGACATAACATCTGTCATACACCGACAAAACATTCTTGGATCAGCACCGAATGACTGCAGCTGTTTACGCCATGTTTGCCAACTCCAACTCTCATGTCCCGAATGGACACTTTTATTCCACCCCACCCTGGTTTCACCAAGGCACATCACGGTTCTTATGTGAGATATGAGAAAGGGAGGAGAAATCGATGCGTAGCTTTGACATCGTTATTCCTCTTACTGTTCCTCCTTTTTGGAAAAGCGCAAGAGTTGAAAAATTGGTCTCCGCCGGGAATCGAACCCGGGTCTTTGGCATGGAACGCCAACGCCTTAACCGCTCGGCCACGGAGACGTCATAGCGATTTAGGCAGACCCAAGCTCAAATACCCGACGGACCAACCTTTCAACTCTTTAGCATACGTTCCTTTTTGGGGCAGAGAGTTAAGAATAACGACCAGCCGCGTGCCTCAGCTGGATTTGCAATGAGATTCACGTAGCGGTGAATTGTGATAACTTTTTTTGCGAAAGAGATCACCGCTACAACAGCTTTTTGGCTTCTCCTGAATAATTTTGCATATGTGAGATATGAGAAAGGGAGGAGAAATCGGTGCGTAGCTTTGACATCGTTATTCCTCTTACTGTTTCTCCTTTTTTGGAAAAGCGCAAGAGTCGAAAAATTGGTCTATATATATATATATCATACATACATACATGCATTATGTTCGAACTATCACTTTCTATTTACATAAAGAGTAATGTCTTTTCACTCTGGTGTTTTATAACAGGAAGAATCGTTTTAATTTGACGAACGTTTAGATGGCAGTCAGTGTTCAAGGAACTGTTTCTTGAAACCTCACTCAGAAATATATTGCTTGGAGCTCACTGTGATATTGCAAAAAAAAAAAAAAAATGTTATGAGAGGAGAGAAACCGCAGGAATACAAGTGTGAGAGCATTTTTTTTTTTTTCGTAGAACTGAATTTACTTTCGGTGCGCGGTGTTTTTGAACAGGAAGTGAATTCATTTCTACGTGCATTAAATTTTCAGTCACTTAGAAATTGTTTCAAAACTCAAGCATGACGATAAGATAAAACAGTAATAGAAAATATCGCTTTATTATTCTGATCTAACTTTATTTCATTTCACTACCACTACGTGTTGTTTTTGTTCAGGAAGGGATAGTGGTTTATTCGAAGACACGATACAATATTTACATAACTATCGATTTCTTGTAATGATGAGTCATCTAATGATGAGTCATCTAATCAATGGTATTCGAGGCATGGCCTTGGAGTGGTTCAGGACCACCTTACTAATCACAAACAATTTGTTTATATTAATGGTCATAACTCTGTTATGCATGATATAACTTGTGGTGTACCGCAAGGAAGTTTACTTGGTCCACTTTTATTTGTTCTCTACATTAATGATATTGAAATTTCATCAAGTATTCTTTCCTTTCTATTATTTGCTGATGATACAAATGTGTTCTTTTCTAGCTCTGATCCTGTGTTATTGATCGATACTATGAACATCGAGATAAAAAAAGTTACTCTACTGGACTAGAGCCAGCAAATTATCAATTAATCTTTAAAAAAAAAAAAACACTAAATGTATGCTTTTCAGTAATTCTTTGGAAGAGTCATCTCAGAACATTTATTTGGGTAGTATAGTTGTAGAAGAATTTTCTTCAATTTGATTTTTAGGTTTGATCCTTGATAATAAGCTAACCTGGAATTTGCATATTGATTCAATTTGCCGTACAATTTCTAAAATGTCGGCGTAATCAATAAAGTTTAATTTTATTTCCCCCAAAATGTTTTATTAATGTTCGTATTATTTATAGAGAATCGTGGAGATGTCATACTAATGACTTGTTTTATCAAAATAATCTTTTGAAAATTAAGGATTTGTATTGTTTGAATTTAGGTCAGTTTATGTACAAATTGATAAATCATTCCCTTCCTTTTGCGTTTGACTCCATGTTAATTCAAAATAAAACTGTATATTCATACCCCACTAGACAAACCAATGAATTGAAGACTGAATATAAAAACGACCCAAGTCCAATTTTTGGCCAAATTCAGTTTGACATGGGAAATTGTAGCTTATGCATGGACTCATCTTGTGTATAAATTATAAATCCTAATTACCCCTGGAAGTGCCTGAAATGAATGAGTTAAATCTTATATTAATGTAAGAATGAAGGACTTGGGTCATTCTTACATTCATATAATAGCGCCCTCTCTCATCCTTCTCTCATCTCTATAGCAGAATATCATGTATATGAATCAAAGAACGACCCAAGTCCACCACACAAAATGGCCTCTCCACAGTTAATGTAAATGTTAATTGTCATAATAATATGTGTTCTAATTTGTATATACAATGTTGCCTTCCCATCACAGTTAAATAGAATACTATTGGACAAATAAAAAAGATATGAAGTTTTTTTTTAGTTTACTCGAAATGGTCTTCCATGGACTTGGGTCGTTCTTATATTCATATACTCAAGTCCATTTACCACTGTCTGGGACGATTTTTGCAAAGTCTATATTCTCCTTCGCTGGACCTAAATTTTGGAATTCCCTTGACAGCAGCATAAAAGAATCTCTAAGTTTCAACACTTTTACTTTGAAATTAAAGAAAATGTTTATCAATTCTTTTATCAATAGGGATTTGCATTTCGAAACTTGCTAACCGACATCTTTGCTGCTAATGTCTTTACTTTGTTTAATCTATTTCATAACTGTTATATACATTACTTATAGATAGTCCACTTCTTGGTAAGACCAAAGTCTCATGTGCCCTGGCATTGACCCTTGAACTCTTCCTCCTTTGCCCTTTCCTCTGTCTTCCTCTATCTTCCTGTCCCCTTCTGGCCTTTGACCTCCTGTCTACTCTTTCCACGCGTATGTAAGAGAGCAGCTTTGTTTCTGTCTGTGTGTGCGTTTTGTATGCGTACTCGTTTTACGTTCTATTTCCCGAGGACTATGTCAAATTGTCTTGTTGCATTATTACTAAAATTTTCACGCCTCACGAGGGGACTGCATTCTACAAGCTTGGCTTTTTAGCACTCCCCTCCATTTCCGACCTTTTCTTTCGTATGATCCACTCACATTTTGCCCATGTATTTCTTCAGCTAGTATGTTCATTGATTCATGTAAACAAATGACGTGTAACTAAATTTCATTTGGAAATGTAAAAGTAACATTGTACCTGATTTGTTTATATGAAATTGTCAAATTATATGCTTTGGCCGGAAATTAAATGAAATGAAATGAAATGAAATCATTCACATCATCGACCATGCATCACGACAGTTCTACGAAGACATTAACTGATTTGCTTTAATGTTTAATTATGTTACACAGCTTCAAAAGTTTGTTACGTATAATCACAAGTTACTGTTTCTTTCCCATCACATTAAATGTTAGAATTACTGACATGCAGAAAAAAATCACTACTGAAAAAGGAGCTTTGACTTTAATAATTTATTCAAACGCACTTAGACAAATTTTGTGACAAAAAAAAAAACTACACATACGCAGACAAAGACACACACATGAAATTATGAATTTTGTAAAAGTCACATGTCACAGTTATGTAACAGTACGTCTCCTACGCGCTTTCATACGCCACACGAGTGTAAAAAGTGCTGTGAATTATAGAGGTTTTCACGTTACGCTTAGCGATATCCCGAAATTCCACTCGATAACATGAACACCGAACACTAAAATCAGCCTGAACAATAGACATGACTACCACAAGTACCACCTTTTCAGAACTTTGCTAACTAGGCTTCTTGACCCATGCTCCCAGGCACATGAATGCGTTAGGAATAATCCATGTTCGATTGCACCGGGCGCTACTAGTCTGAATTCATAGTGAAGGGTAAAATGCATGCACATGAAAGAAAAAAAAGAAGAAATAAGCATATGTTTTTTAAGTGTTTGCGTACGCTACATTTCAGGGTGAATAAAGATTAGCTGCAATGGTGGAATTTCTCATGAATATGTAATAGATCATTCCAATCCTGGCCATCGTTCAGGACCATTGTAAAGATGTTAATCACACACTACCATACACACAAATTGACCTCTGTGCACAATCAATATTTTGTACACAGGGTTAAAAACAGAGCTTGATTTGAAAGCTAACCTTAAAGATAAATCTTGATTTTGATGAAACTGACTTATGCTAACAGTTTTAAATTACAGTCAGTCTGAGGCACGAACGACAATTTTATTCAGAATCACGTTTGCGCAGTTTGTGCCCTTGAGACTGACGAGATTTCGCGATACTTTGCGAGAGTTTTTTCAGAGGTCGCAATAACAGCTTTCATAGCTTTCGCAGTGCATTGTTTGACCCAGGATGGTTGGGTAGGTTATAGAGCTGATTATGCTCATTAATTTGATACCTAATTTCCTTATTTTTTATCTCAGTATAGTAGTCCATTTTAGCATCAAAGTAAACGATTATTTTGCAGGTGTTCAAGAAGCTTTTAGATCATAGTTTGATGTTTTGCTAGTTCCTGACTGGTATTGAAAATAGATCTCCGTAATTTCTTCGATTTCACAATCGTGAAACTTGAGCGAATATGATCAATTAAAAAACGAAGAGGGGCACCATTTTTAAGGTTGTGAATTTTCCTGTTGAAAACAAGGCAAATTATGTTTTCTTATATACCGGAATTGGGGTAGTGAATGAACACACGTGGAGTTTGTTGTTGATACCCAGACAATGGTCGTGGACAATGACCAGGATTGGAATGCTTCATGAGGAATTCCACTATCGCAGCTAGTCTTTGTTCATTCTGAAATGTGGTGTGTGCAAGCACATGGAAACATGTGCTTACTTCTTTCATGTGCATGCATTTCACCCTGTGTCGAGAATTCAGACTAGCAATGCTCAGGGCAATCCACATGAATAATTGTTATAAAATGGGTTCAAGAATGTAGCCAACAGGAAGCGCTGAAATGAGTCACATGTGCTTCCTTTATTCTAGTCCCATTGCACTGCGTGTTAAATCCTATTGCCGATCGTCTGTGCGCACGGCGGCTCCTTTGAATTGCATGCGGATGCATACGAGCTGTCAATCCTGTAAACAACTTCTAGTTCGGGCTGCCGGCCGGCCGGCCTTTCTTCCCCTGTGCATAACATGTGTGGCGTACGTACAATGTATACTCTACTACATCGTATACTGCAAACGTACAAGTACAGTACAGTAGACCATGCGTTGTGGGACAGGACGCGTACATGGAGTCACTTTGAAGGGCAAATCCAACGATTTAGCAGGTTAATTCTCACGCCGTTTTCAGAGTATGTTGTCTAGTAGGCCTATATGAGGAGTCTATATCAAGTCTTTAAGGTAAAGGGTGCATATTCTATGTAAAATAAGTAAGTTTTCATGCGGGAACTTAAGTGTCCGGAAACCCAACCCCCCATCATACTTATACTGTATGTGCGGGATTTCCGAGTGCGACGTGCGTAAATGTTTGGGACAAACATCTTCGGACGTCTTGACCCACAAAGGTACGTGAAAAACGCTGAAATATGCTGTTAGTTTTCGAATTTTCGGCCCATTTTATAAAACAAATGATGCAGAGGAATATTTCGTGGCGTTAGTGGAGGCGTAGCTCCCTCTCGGGTATTTACAATGTAGTGCATGTTTCACAATTGTAAATACCCTCGAGTGCACTATACGCCTACACTAACGCACTCTATCCTGTGCATCATTTGTATAATAAAGCATTCATGTGCCTTGCAGCAGAGCTCGGGACAGGTGGTAGCCAGGTCCATTGTTCAGGGTCATTGTAAGTGCACACTCACATACACGTCATTGGTTTCTGTGTAGTAAAGTTTTGTATAGAGAGTGAAAATTCGATCACAATCTGGAACCTAACATTTAAAAAAAATCATGGATTTCATGAAACTATAGGCTTTCATTTTTAAATTACCTCCAACTCAATTGTACACTATTCAGCTATTACTCATATCAATGACACTTTTATCTGATACATAGTTTTTGAACTCACAGCATTGAGTCAGCAGCCAATGGATACTACGCAATGCGACACGCCGCGTCTTGCGACAGATTTCGACCAATCACACACCCGGAATTCCGGTGCGAACGCGAGGATAATCTTTTTAAACTCGACGCTAGACATGTCTCTGAAATTTGCTAGTTCCTGACCCGTATTGAAATGAAGATGAGAAAACTTGCCCTTTTGTGATACTATATACTTTAGCGGACATAGTCTTCACCATATTTTAGAGGGGCATGAAAGATTTCAGGTTAATTTTTTGGCGTCAAACGTGAAGGAATATTTTTGAATACAATACCGAATTCGAAAGAGATTTTTATATTCTATATTCTTCTTTTCCGTTTTATTTTGATCATGAGCATATTTGCTGATGCTTTCTCTTTCAGTCGATATTAAAAGTGTCGAAAACTGACATGAAATACTCGTTCTACACGGATTTATTCATGACCATGTATCTGCTCATTACGTATGCAAGCACCGCTCAGCCGTGCATACGACTTGAATAAATACGTGCGTTTTCGCTCTCGCTGCAGACTGACTGATTACTTCCAACAAAATTGTACACTATCCATCTGTTGCTCATATCAATATCAGTGTTATCTGATGTTTAGTTTCTAAACTATTCAAGATCAAAAGTGGCAAATGTTTTTTTGTAACATCTTAGTACATATACATTATACACATTATGTACGAACTATCACTTTCTATTTTCATAAAGATTAATTTCTTTTCACTCTGGTGTTTTGTAACAGGAAGATATTTTTTATTTGACGAACGTTTAGGTGGAAGTCAGTGGTCAAAGAACTGTTCTTGAAACCTCACTCAGAAATCTATTTGCCTTGAGCTCACTGTGATATTGCGAAAAAATGTTCTAAGAAGAGAGAAACCGCAGTGATACAAGTTCGACCGCACTATTTTCCCAGAACTAAATTTACTTTCTGATCGTGGTGTTTTGTAACAGGAAGTGAATTCATTTCAAAGTCCATTTAAATTTCAGTCACTTTATAGAAATTGTTTCAAAACTTACCGTAGCACGACGATGAAATAAAGCAGGAATAAAATATCACTTTATCATTTTAATATAACTTCATTTTATTTCATTGCAACTACGTTGTGGTTTGTTCAGGCAGAGATGATTTTTTATTCAAAGACACGATAATATTTAGTGTTTGTAAATATCTATTTCTTTTAATGATAAGTCATCGAATCCGTAGAATAACGATAAATTAAAGCACTGATAGAAAATATTACTTTATCATTTTAACCTAACTTCATTTCTTTTTACCACCACTACGTTAGGTTTTGTTCAGGAAGAGATTGTGGTTTATTCGAAGACACGATACAATATTTACCAAAAATATATATATCTATTTCTTTAAATGATGAGTCATCGAATCATTCACGCCATTGACCTTGCATCATGAAAGTACTAAAAAGACATAAACTGATGTGTTTTAATATTTTGTTATGGTATACAGCTTCAAGGTTTGGTAGGTATAATCACAATAAACTGTTTCTTACCCATCACATTAAATGTTACAATTACTAACACGCAGAAAAAGCACTACTGAGAAAGGAGCTTTGACTTTAATACTTTATTCAAACGCACTTCGACACACTTTGTGACTAAAAAAAACACACATACACATACGCACACATACACAAACACACAGACACACACATTACATTATGAATTTTGTAATAATCAATGTGCCCTGACTATCAGAATAACCCAGACCATAAAAACTCATCAGGAACACGATTTTGTCGCAGTAATTTAACAGTTTTCCTGTACACTTTCATACGCCACATAAGAGTTAAAAGTGCTGTAAACTATATTCATGTAAACATAAGTTTTCACATTACGTTTACCGATATCCCGAAATGCCACTTGATAACATGAACAACGAACACTATATACCTATCAACCTTGTGGAAAAACGAACACACACGATACTTCATCAGTTAGTGATAAGATTCATAGTCCTACAATCAATTAAAGGGACAATAATCTGCAATGACTACTAATGATGATTTTATAATAATCAAATGATGAACAATGATCTTTCAAGTAAAAGTCTTTTCATTACACATCTTGTTACTGAGGGTTTGCAAAAACGTAATTGTCAGCATGATAACGAACTCTTCAAGATAAATTATATGGATATAATGTAAAGATAAAATAAAGATAACAAGCGATATAATACTTGATATTGATATCTAAATACAATTTAAAGGAACAAACATTACATGCTCATATTAACATACATACTAATTTGATATTGATACGTCTTACAATCAGCGGGTATGAATTTGTTGTTGTCACATTGTTCTGTACCATATTTTAGGTGTGAGAAATTCTATATCAGCAGCATATTTCTTGTTACATTACCTCATTAGCACATGGTTAAATGCAACATTCAGTAACAGCCGCTCTTCGTAGACATTTTGATTGACGAAATTATAGTATAACAGAGGTAATACCAGCAAAAATGAATTGTTTCTTGTTTGGTTGTGTGTTTTTAGGAGGTAAGCGGTAGATATAATCATGATTTAAACACAGTTTGTCGGTAACACAAGCGGGGTCTGATTCTCCTCTTCATTGACTTTAATGCAATCATGACCGCTCTTCTACATGTGGTATGTTGACATACAAGGTCACTTTCAAGCTTAACCTCTGCAACTCACATTGTACTTCAATGTTTTATCTCTCTCTCTCTCTCTCTCTCTGATGTGTATTATTACACTAGTAAAAATTGTTTATGGACCTCCATCTATAAAGGCGACTGGATATAAAGTGTTATTCAATCCTACGATGAGTAATTTGCTCATTTAAATCATAGTCACAAGGCCCAATTAAACCAAAGGTAACATGGTCCAAGTTTCAATTAAATTGAAGCTAATTGTTATTGATAGTCTCGATAATGAATGGAACTTATTTCACATTGTGCAAACTTTCAGTTTTTACGACAGACAGACCGAAAAAAAAAATGTCTGTGAGCATGAAGGTGACCATGAGTATGTCAACATACCACATGTAGAATAGCGGTCATGATTGTATTAAAGTCAATGAAGAGGAAAATCAGACCCCGCTTGTGTTACCGACAAACTGTGTTTAAATCATGATTATATCTATCGCTTACTTCCTAAAATCACACAACCAAACAACCCCCCCCCCAAAAAAAAAAAAAAAACATTTTTGCAGGTATAACGAAGAATTTACCTTCTATACTATAATCTCATCATTTAGAATATTTAACGAAGAGGAGCTGTTACTTAATGTTTTATTTAACCATGTGTTGATGAGATAATGTAACAAGAAATGTGGTGCTGGTAACTCGAATCTTTCACACTTAAATATGTCACAGGACAATGTGACAACAACAAAGACATACTCGCTTATTGTAAGAGGTATCAATGTCAAATGAGTATGTATCTATGTTTGTATGATCATGTTATGTTTGTTCCTTTAAATTGCATTTAAATATTGATATTAAGTATCATATCGCTTGCTTTCTTAATTTGTGACCGTGCACCACAAAACGAACAAAAATTCGCACACCGTGATTTTGCGTGAGGACTGAAAATAGGTGAAATGGGTGAGCCTAACCAATCTTAAGTTTTCCATAATTTCTGAAAGAGCAAATCTTTTTCTATGCTTACATTAACATTTGGGATCATAAAACAGATAGGAACTTGGTATTTTCAGCAGTTTTTCTCAAACACTTTTTGGTGGAATAGAGTGATTGGTTGATTCTCAGAGAAAACTCTTTTCATTTCTTAAAAAACGCTGTTCACACTCTTCACTTTCAACTCCAATAACTTTTAAGATAATGCTGCTACTGTATTGTAAATTGGCATTTATCATGTACAGAATGTGCTTATGTAGCGTGCTCAATTTCAGCTTAATTTGATAATCCCTTCATTGTTGTTGCTCTGGTGGTCAACATCCTGTTTTTTGTTCAATTCATCCCACAGCTAGCATAGCTTGGTAAAGATTAAGCGCTTGAATACACCCTGTACTTCAGAGCCTGTTTTCTCAGTTCACGCTTTCCAGAGTGTGTCAGTTCTTTCCAATATTTAGATAGGTTAGAAGAGTCCATTTGAATTGAGTTATACGTCATTTAAAGCTGAGAGTTTGCTCTTTTAGAATCTACTCTTCACTAAAAATTCATGTCTTTCGACTTTTGTTTGTTTTGTGATGCAGGGTCACATTTTATCTTTACATTATATCCTTATAATTCATATATCTTGCAGAGTCAGTTATCATGTTTACAAACACGTTTTTGCAAACCATCAGTAACAACATGTGTAAGGAAAATACTTCCAGTTGAAAGTTCACACTTTGTCATTATATTATCATACATTATTATTATTAGACATTGCATATTATTGTCCCTTTGACTGATTATATGACTATGAATCTTATCACCAACTAATGAAGTATTTTGAGGGTTTGCTTTTCCACAAGGTTGATAAGTAATACCACAACTCGGCTATCTGATGGCATTTCGGGATATCGTTAAACGTAATGTAACAACTTATATTTTCATAAGACAATTTACAACACAGTTAACCCTCATGTCGCGTATTAAAGTGCGCAGAAAAACTGTTACATAACTGTGACATAATCATGCTCCTGATGAGTGTTATTGTATGTTTTGGGTTAATCTGATTCAAAAATTCATAATTTCATGTGCGTCTGTGTGTGTGTGTGATTGCATTTGAATGAAGCATTAGAATCAAAGCTCCTTTGTTATTCGTGCTATTTTTGCATGTAAGTAATTCTAACAATTAATTCAATGGGTTAGAAACAGTTAGTTGTGATGATACATACAAAACTTATAAAGCTGTGTACCATAATTAAACATTAAAACAAATCAATTCATGTCTTTGTAGTACTTTCGTGATGCATGGTCAATGATGTGAATGATCCGATGACTCATCATTAAAAAATAGGTAATTATGGTAAATATTGCATCGTGTCTTCGAATAAACCATCATCTTTTCCTGAACAAAACACAACGTAGTGGTAGTGAAAGGAAATGAGGTTAGATTAAAAATAATGAAATGATATTTCTATCACTGTTTTATTTTATCACCATGCTACGGTGAGCTTTGAAACAATTTCTAAGTGACTGAAGTTTTAATGCACATGGAAATGAATTGTCTTCCTGTTAGAAAAATACCACGTGCCGAAAGTAAAATCTACGAAAAGAGTGCGGTCACACTTCTACCACTGCCCTTCTCGTGGTTTAATACCAAGGAGTTGTATAATCCTGTTTTCCTCTATTCGTTGCAAAGAAACCAGCTGGATGAGACTAGACTCTAAACCTTGAAGCCTCTTCTCCAAGTACACACTTTTCTAGAGTGTGTACTTTCTTTCCAGTATTTATTGTGTTTTTATATTATGTCCATTATGTCTATTTGCATTGAAGTTCAGGTAACCTAAAGCATTTTTATAGAGTCTGCTCTTTCACAATCCTCACTTAACGAATCATTTGTTTCGGATGATTATTTTTTTAGTTTTGTGATGCATGGTCACAAAATAGATATCCACCATTTCGTTAAATCATATCATTAATATTATTTTTTTCAGCACTGTAAGTGGGTTACGAAAAGAAATTGGTTATAAGCGATTTGAAGAGCTTGAGGCAAGAAAATCAGCACGAATGGAGGAAAACGAACAGACCAAAAAAAAAAAAAAAAAAAAAAAAACCGTTTTTGTGATAATGAAGATTTGATCTATCAGTACTGTAGGAAAATTAAATTTTCTTCGTTATTCAAATGCAATTGATTCCATGAGTCAGTTTCTTTTATTTGATGAAGATGTGCTAAAGGTAAACAGTGTTCACTCCCTTCACATCTCATCAAAAGCCTGTACCCATGACAAGTTTTCTAATAATCAATGATGCCGCACTGTCATAGGAAAAGATTGAATATTCCCTACCACATTTTGAACAGATCAAATTAACATTTTGAATAGACCAAATGAAAAGGTCCAATTTTCCTCCCCCCCCCCCAAAAAAAAAAGAGAAAATATATACCATGATTGTAAGCTCATCGTAGTGCAGTGCTGCTGAAATTACAATATCGATTGTCACTTTCTCACTAAAAATATACCAGCTCTTGATAAGGGATAAAGTCAAAAACACAATGTTTGATTCCTTGAAGTCTGTGAAACTGTTACAAAGCAGGAATAGGGCAGAGCAGTTTGAAGGTAACTTTTGCAGGTGCCGCAGGAGAGGAGGATGTACCCCCTCCCTCTCTTTTGTGGGATCTTTAAATATTCGATACTTCAACACTGACGACAAAACCCATGACTTCCCGAGGGTTGACCATACACAATGCCAGGAGGTTATTAATCATCGAAGCGGGAGCATCGGAACGCAGCCCAGTGTTCAAAGTCGCCCCACTTTGAATGTTCCCGGCCCCCGTGAGTTGCATAGGATAGACAGAGAGAGAGAGAGAGAGAGAGAGAGAGATTGAGAGAGGAAAAATTATTATAATTATCATATCATATTATCATAATTATTTTACCCTTAGACTTTCTCCTTTCCCTAGAGACAATCAGTGCCACGATGAGTGTCACAAGGAAGACGAAAGTAACGACCAAGGTGACGAGGGAGATTGTGTATTCAGTGCAGCTTTCTCTCTGGCAAACTGTGCGGAAAGGAAAACACATGAAAGCAGACATGCTGAATTATCGAGTGTCTCTCCCTAGGAAGACATCTTAAAAGATGTCTTATCACTTCGCCATGAAGTATGTATATGAATCTGTAATCTGTATTCTATTTCTGAAGAACAGTTTACAATCCGTTTTCTTTGTGTGTGTTTGAGGGGAGCGAATTAGAACGTGAAAAGTCAACCTCAGATGTCACAGATGCATTCTTCTGCTATTCTTGCATGCAAAAATTCCACATAGGGCTCGATAAATGGTAATGATATCAATTCGAAATTTCGCAATAGCACCCAGAATGTCCCGATATTTTAGTTTTCCTCTCCCAGAAATAATGTGGCACAATGTTCGTACAGAAGATCGTTTGGTAAAACGTTGAAGTGTTCATGTAAACTAACCCATGGATTAAAAGAAAGAAAATAAATATCTTAACGTTTTTGTATTAACCTTTGTGTAAAATGTCAGGGCATTTTCTTCATTATCAACTGGCCACAATTAATTCAAGTGATTTACTTGTTCCTTTTTTTCTCCATTTCTGCGGGGAGTTTAGAACATGTAGAAAAGGAAAAAGAAATCAAACTATTCTCTTTAACCTATCCGCAAAGAAATAATCTACTTAAACAACAGTGTAACCACGCTCACACACAAAACAACAACAGCAACATGGCATCACTTATACTGTATCCATGATATAAACATTGTAGATGTCTTCCGTATTGCATTTTAATTCGGAACATGCTTTGGTTAAACATTATCTTATACTCTACTAAGCCGCGGAACGTCTTTAAAGGGGTATAAAGAAAGTCCGTCTTGATTTTATAGCTTAATGACTCACCGCCGCCAGCATTGATTAATGTAAGTGTCACTGAAGTTCTTGCTGCTTCTGAATGGAATAAAGAAAGAAAGAGAGAGGGAGGGAGGGAGAGAAAAAAATGATCTCACGTCAAAAGTATTTCGAATCGATGTTTTCATACACATTAATTCCCTTTTCTCTGGTTAGACACATTGAGCTTCACAGAAATGATACACAATAAGCCTATCCAATTAATAATGGAAAAGATGCATTATTATAGTTTGTAGTACTTTTGTTTTTACAGTCGTTTTGCCGTCTCCCGATCTGGTTATGTGATTATCTCGTTGTTAGTAGACGCAATAACCTGAAGCTTGCAAGACGTCTAGTAAGCAATCCTGCATGTAGATGATCAAGCATAATCCAACGTTGATAAAGAGCTCCACCCCAGACAGGGCCTCAAAATTACCTTTACCTGACATCTATAGTTCCATGCAGACCATAGGCAGAATTTATGATAAGCCTTGCATGTACTATTTTTGTTGTTTCTGAAAACATGTAAACATGACTGCACATCAAGAACAAGATAATCAGTCTGCTTTGCAAATCAAAAGAATTTGCATCAAGCAACAAATTCACTACTGATGTGCTTGATAGACTAATCACTGCCCTGTGCAATGGTGCTGTCAAGATTAGATTTTATGCCATTGTTAATTTTGCATGAGGAGTATAGTTAACTGTTTCATTTTCTTCAAGCAACAATCATACTTGTCAAAATTAATGAACATATCCTCGATTATGCAGTTTCATGACATTTATTTTGGAATATTCTTAGTAGTTGTTTCATTTATCCCTACCATGTTTTATTTTCTTCGTTACCTACTGCATAGTGTTGACATAATATTAGCAATGGTTATGCGCTACTTACTCTGATCTGTTACAATTGTTGATGGTGTGCTTGAAGTCGTCGTTGTTGCCCCTATCACATCAACAAAGTCGGTCAAAATTAAACAAATAACACTGAATGCCATCACTCAAACGCAAGATGTTCATTTTCTCCAAACAATAATTTTTTTGCCAGATAAGAACTCTGATTGAGCCTACAGTGTTGTTTTATGTATTGCAATATTACTGTTGCAATTGCTCGTTTCTGTAAAGCGAACATACAGACATTAACAACATAAAAGAAAATTTCGTTATTACAGACGCGACAAAGACTCATTCATTAAATGGAACGTTGGTAAATAATTCAATTCAATTCAATTCAATGCAAAATTTATCTTCACGTTTTCTTTCCAACAGAATGTACAACTAACAAACGGAGTAACAAAAATGGGAGTAACAAAACATACATAATGACTTTCATGAGTGCACAGATATCGCAAGAATAATTTATACTCTTACTTACGTATGTGTGTGAAACAGAAATGATGAGATTTATTTTTATTAGTAATTTGTGAGTAAGCACTCTTTATACATCTCGCAATATTCAAAAAGGGCTCTTTAGCTTGGGTCCACCGTTTGAATATGAAAATGCTTGGGAAGTCCGGCAAATGATGCGGCCATCCTGACCGAACCTTGCGTCGTGTCGTGGAGGATTGCCACATGAATCGGACGTTTCCAGGAAGACTTACAGAATTTGCCAAACCAAGTGATGCTGCCCTGGATTGGATCATCAATTGAGACATTAATCTAGGAGGCTATGACCGCCTCTTTGTATGCCATCATACCAGAAAGCAAGAAGCACACTGATTTTAGCGCATTCTTTCATAATCATATTATACTTACAGTATGTTTTGAAAACAGGGAGAGAGAGGAAAAAAAAGACATATCCAGTTTGAAGTTTGCATGTATGGAGTGCAGAATCGATTTACTAATTTTCAATGAAACCCATCCAGCTGAATTTTTTTTCTTTACTTTTTTTAATGAACTAAACAAATTTTGTATAAACGATTTTTCTTATTTTCACCGTACTGTAATTGATTTCTTTATTTTTCTTATTAAGATAATAGATTCATCAATGTTAGCCTTTCATCAACCTAAAAAAAGACTTACCAAACACACATTACATTTTATAAGTGACTTTGTCACCGACTAATGATAAAAAGAAAATAACGCTCAAGGTGAGAACATGCAAAACTGCGAGAAACTCACCATTTGTATGTGGTTAACATACACAGACAGTGCAAGCGATGTATGGAAGTAATTCATCCATGTCTCCTTATGGGCACTCTTATAGATATTAGGCTACTGTGATCCGAATGTCATCGTTTCACACTGTACAATGTACATCCGATTACTGTTAAAGCTGACATGCTATTCGACAGTACCACACACTAGTTTTAGTTTCCGTGATCAACAACACTTGCAGTGCGAGACGTTATCACCCTGCAAATGTTGGCGTATAGAAGGATAGGGCTAATGTTACATGAGAATATTGATATCAAATTAAACACCTCCACCTGAATCTTCATGCAAATTAACTTCCATAATGCAAGAAGTATTCTTGCCTGAAAATTACAGTTTATTCTGATATCTAACTTGGAATTTGTGTATGACATTTAAGGCTGCTTTAGTTACTGAAAAAAAAAAACAATCTAAGAAGAGAAATGAACAATCCAGTTCATATTGTAGCCACTGCAAGAGAAAAGTAGTCACTTTCGTTGATGCTTATATTCCTTATTAATCTTGAAAGTTTATGTACAATCTCTATTGGGAAGCATAAAAAGTGCCATCTCATTTCAGAAGCCGACTGACGATCATTTGTTCTTCAATAGACCGTTTCGGTGATATATTCAAGTTTCAAGCATGCTTTGTCCCCAGAGTTGCTGTACAAAGCTTGCCGCACACTTTCGCTACTGTAACATACCTAATTCGTGCCTAAAGAACTGGATGAAAAGGCACAGACGAATGTAATGCGTCGTTAGTTGGGAAAGAAACTTCCATGAATTGCAACACATTACTGACTATGACTGTGTATTGGATCATTGCCAGCTGCAGATTGCCAACAATGCAATAAGTGTCTTTCATGAGGACCACTGTGCGTGTAAATCAAAGTTGCTATTTCATTACAGCTTAGGGGGTATCCCCCTCCCACGGTAACAACTTTTTGTGAAAACAGTGTATAAAAGTTCCATTTATAGAACATTTAAAATCAAATTTCTAGGGGATTAAACAAAGTAAACATATTACTGTGAATTATTATGCTTATTAATTATGAAAACTATTTATTTTACTAGAAGCATGGGTAGATCGAGGGAGTTCTTCGGAATGTATAGAATTTCTCGTCCGATCAACCAAATCTTATATTACACTATTATTGAATCAATATATGAAAGAGAAGTCACACTTGTCATTTAATAATCATTTCAGAAGCATTTTATCATACACACTATATACGCGAAGACGCGGGCGACAGCTAGAATCATTGTATGTTGTCGTTTCTCATGAACGTACTTACACTGATAGCTGCTTCTAACGACAGTCCATTCTAGTGAGCCGAAACTGCTGAAAATGTTCATGGTAAAGTCACTAAAGTGTTACTCGTTCACCATTCTGGGATTGGCCATTACCACAAAGATGCGGATGAGCCTCTGGGTGCATATAGTCTATACAGGTCCGCGCCACTATCATTTTGCCATTCAGTTTTAGTCAGACATGTATTCTTTAAAATCTTAAACGTCATAGCATTGTTCGATCAATGAAAATATTCTGTTATTGCTAGAAAGCTTTAAATATTAGGAAAGTGAAAGGGCTTAGTATGACTATCTTGCATAGGGCATGCGTCGAAGGACGCTAGTCCACTATCTATACACAAAAATTACATATAAGTCTAAGTGCCCGGTTTAGGAGGGCGGGGGGATTTCTAATTTTTTCAGTCATGAAGTTGACGACTTTTAGACAAGAAAAGTACCTTAATTGTCCATTTTGGTCTTAAAAAAAAAGATTATTTATTTGTTAAGTTGGCCTAATGGGGGGGGGGGGCGAAAACTCGTTTTGCCCCCCCCCCTAAATAAAAAATATATGAGTATATAAGAACGACCCAAGTCCATGGAAGACCATTTCGAGTAAACTAAAAAAAAACTTTATATCTGTTTTATTTGTCCAATAATATTCTATTTAACTGTGATGGGAAGGCAACATTGTACATCCAAATTAGAACATATATTATTTTGACAATTCACATTTACACTAATATTGTGGAGAGGCCATTTTGTGTGGTGGACTTGGGTCGTTCTTTGATTCATATGGGCTTGGGTCGTTCTTTGATTTATATACATGATATTCTGCTATAGAGATGAGAGAAGGATGAGAGAGGGCGCTATTATATGAATGTAAGAATGACCCAAGTCCTTCATTCTTACATTAATATAAGATTTAACTCATTCATTCCAGGCACTTCCAGTGGTAATTAGGATTTATCATTTATACACAAGATGAGTCCATGCATAAGCTACAATTTTCCATGTCAAACTGAATTTGGCCAAAAATTGGACTTGGGTCGTTCTTATATTCAGGTCTTCATATATATTTCGAAATATTATAATTCATAATAAGTTTATTCTATTGAATTAGGGAGGCGAAATCAACCCTGTCCATGATAAACATGCCAATTTCTAAGGATAGCACGCTCACTATTAAGATGTTCCGCTTAAAACTCTACATGTCCTTAAAAGCAAAAAATTAATACCGGGTCTTATTTCTCCAATTGGTCCTACCATAGCAGAATACAATGAGTGATATCTTCCCAATTTTGTTTACGCCCCTTTCTCAAAATTGATCCCTTGGTGGCGAGCATCGCGTGACATATGCTCTAAGTACTTCTGAACTCAAGATTTTGTTTCGTAATGATAAGTACGTTTAGATAACGAATTCTATAGACACAATCCTTATGAACTTGTTTCGCGATAAGTACGTTTGCAAACAAACGTTGGGCCTTCTTTTCTTTTCCTGTGACAATGGGGAAGCAAGACTAAGTTCCTCAATAGGCAAACGTACATTTCCACCAACGAATAATTTATATTGCTACTCAAGGCTGTCGTAATATTCTTATCTCTGCGAATATAAAAAATGAAGAGTTTTGTTTTTGATATACTTTTGGCGTCAGTACCTCAAAGAATTCCACAATCAAAACCACGAGACTGCAGAGCTGCCACATTTTTGTCACATTAGAAATTTTAAACGAAACAAAACGGTCACTTGATACATGACCACATAAATCACAGTACAGAGTAGAGATTCAATGATAAAGGGATCATATAGTTTTGGTTGCGACATAATTTAAGGTTTCTAAAAATTTTTGTTGAGATAATGAGAAACCTCTTATGAAATACATTATGAAAGAGCATGTAACTTCATGAGGAATTCAGTGTTCACATGACGACAATTGGCTTTGCAATGGCTGAGAAATCCAAAACAGGGCGATTATGATAAAGTGTGGGACGACCTTTTTATTACGATCGCTTTGTTTTACTTTGTGTTTGGATGTTTCGGTCATTCCAAACCCGATTTTCATCAAATAAACTTTGAATTCCTCTTAAAATGGTATGCTCTGTTCTATTAAATAAGAGTTTTCTTGATATCTCGCAAAACGTTGAAAGCCCAATCTCATCTCAACCAATACTGTACCATCCCTTTAATCCTCAATAACGCTTAAAGAAAGCACGTTCAAAAACTTTGCTTCTTTTAGGCGTAATTTCGTCATGCCTTTTATCATCATAATTCGTTATTTTATTCCAGGGTCAAACAAGGTAATCTGATTTCCAGTTATCAGAAAAAAAAATAATGACGAACCCCCCCCCCAATAAAAAAGAGGAAAATTAGTGAAAAGTGTGAGAAGAAGGCAAAGGTTTTATTACAGATCGATTAGGTATATTACAAAAATAGGATATGTTAATCTACAGACAAAAATTTGAAGCATTACATCAACAGATATATCTTCATATATATGAATGTCAATACAGGACATTTAAAACTTATGAAGGCAGACAGGTCTCAAGTTTCATATGATTGTGAAAGATTTTCGCTTTCATATGGTAGAAAATAATGATATGAAAAAAAAAGTATTTACAGTCCTTCTTTAACGATAATTATCTATAAATCTTTAAAAACGTCTTTGGATTGTTACATGTGTTATTAATTATCATCATTTATTGTTTTTGGGGTAAGAAGGTCAAATACTTTTATCAATTTTTTTCCCTCTCATATACCTTTGTTGGTGTTTTACTCAAAGAGATGATACAATGTTTACCATGGTATTAGGCCTATCTATCTGATTATGAGGCAAATAGAAAATAATTATATAATTTCTATTTTTGAAATTTCAATTTCAATATATTTTCGTATTTCTCGATGGAAAATACATGGTATATAACAAAATATAATACAGAATGTCCAGCTTGGATATATACATGAAGAAATAGGAATACAAAAGTAACACATAACGGTCGATGTGTCATTTTCAATCAAAGTAAATGATGCGAAGAGAAATATGATGGAACCTACTAAAAAGCAAAGCTTGTTGAGTATAGGTCCCAACAAAAGCCTACTGAGGGGAACAGGATGAGGAGCACGGGTACAATTAAGACCAAAAGTAAGGATAAACAAAAGAGAATGACTATTAACTCTTTATGTGCCATGGTGGAAACCCCCTGTGTGCCACGTTATTCCGAGACACGAAGGTAGTTATGCTGTGAGAAAGAATTCTTTTTTTTTCTAATTTGTATAACCTCTACAAATTTTTGCTAGGATGGGCTTAATAGGAGGCAAACTTAAAGAGGAATGCCAAACATGTTTCGATATAAATTGTATGACGAATCCATTTTCAATTTCTCTTTCAAATGACCAGTTGCTACATCACTGTAAAGGCATGACTTTTGCACATAAAACCGTGAGAGAAACTTAGAATGTTAGAGCAAATCTAGTTGGGAACGCCGCTTGATAGTCAATCACCACATAAATGCAAGCCGTATATGAGAGAAACAAAAGCACGAAAAACGCTTTCATTGTACTGCGGGATTAGCAGTGATTAGCGACTTATCGATCGGTTTTGGCGGCTTTGTTTTTTGAGCAGAATATGCGAGGTAGGCATGCCGTCGACTGAGCGGGACGTGCGAACGTAGCACATAAAGAGTTAATACTCGGGGCACAGAAGATTCTTCTCACATGTATTTATGTGTGTGATAAAATGAGAACAAGTAACCACATGCTGCACACTATAGCAGTTGCTGTAATAGCAATTTAGACATGGGAGTGATAATGACGTAAGTACTTAAGTACTACAGGTGTATATAATTTTAGGGTTTAAACATTCCGGCTTCCATAGACACGAGGAAAGATTTGAAAAATGGAGAACATGAATCAATTGCAATTCCTATATGTGATGTACCAGCCAGCTGCAATGACGCATAAACGAAAGGAAAGAAAGAAAGGAGGGGAAACTATGCGACACGACCAAGGTCTTACTAGAAGTGGAAGGAAAAACACCGATGGGCAGGAATTTGAGAGAGCATGCAACTAAAATGTATATGCATGAGTCTGTTCACATGGCAACAACCGAGTAGTATAACAGAGCAGCCATGAGCATAATAAAAAGGAATGTTAGTGCGCTTGTGTGTTGTAGCTATTCAATACATGCTGTCTGAGTTTACGCTTAAAGGATGATTATGACAAACTACTTTTAACCTCTGTTGGGAGATCATTCCAATATTTAGGACCTGTGTACATAATTGTGTTTTTAGCGAAAACTGTTCGAGTTCGTGGAAGTGATTTAAGCGTCACTCTGGCGAGTTTGATAGTGGTGGACAGAATTGTTTCTTATGAACATCTGTAAAAAAACACCAGGAAGATCTTTTGAGGAAAATTTATACATAAAAATACCTAAGTTATAACCAAACAAATCTATCAGTTTTAAAATCTTATTTTTCTGCAATAAGGCGTTTGTGTGAGATAAATACCCAGCATGGTTAGTAATTCTGATCGCTCGCTTTTGAAGAAGAAAAAGCGAATCCAGCAAATATTTAGATGCGTTACCCCACGCAAGAATTCAATAGTTAAGATATGGGGAAATCATGGTTGCATATACAATCTGCAAAATATGGTTGGGCAAAAAATGTTTCAGTTTATTTAGGATTCCTGTCTTTTGTGACAAAATTTTGCTTAAAAAATTAAAGTGAGTTTTCCAGGAAAGGTCGCTATCGATGTAAAGTCCTAAAAACGTGGTACTATCTACTCGGGTTAGGTTAATATCATCAATCTTAACATCATCAGGAATAACTTGCAAGGAATTGCTAAATAACATACAATGTGTTTTATCAACATTTAATGATAATTTGTTAGCGTAAATCCAGGACTGAACAGATTTCTATTCAGTATTCATTATACTTACAAGGGTATTGGGATTGCGGTGAGACAGAAATAGATTTGTATCATCAGTGAAACAAATAAAAGAAAGAATCTGTGACTAATTTTGGAGATCGTTGATGTACAGGATGAATAAAAGTGGGCCAAGAAGAGAACCCTGGGGGACACCGCAAGAAGTTGACGTCATACCTGACTCATAACCATTTATGTAAACAAATTGTTTTCTGTTTGTGAGGTAGTCTTTAAACCACTCTAAAGCCCTCCCATGGATACCGTAATGGCTTAACTTATAATGCAAAATATGATGGTCAATGGTATCAAAAGCCTTCGAAAAATCGAAAAAACTACCGATGGTGTGGGAAGCGTGAGCTACTTTATCATTGAAGGCTAGTAATGCGTGAGTTGTGCTATGCTATTTTCTGAATCCAAATTGGAAATTGGAAAGAATATTGCAATTAACAAGAAATCTAAGAGTTCGTTTATAAACAAGCCTTTCGAGAATTTTTGAAACTGAGGTTAAGAGAGATATCGGGCGGTAATTACTCACAAATTCTTTTTGACCCTTTTCGTATATAGGAACGACTCGAGCGATTTTCATATTATCTGAGACTTTGCCACTAGATAAAGATTGATTGAAAATATAAGTGAGTGGAGAAATTATTTCATTTATCATATTCTTCAGAAGAAAAACCGAAATACCATCATTACCTATATTTTTCTTAATATTTAGGTTATCAATACTTTTGATTTCTTCTTCAACAATAGGAATGAAAAACGTGGTTTGTACATTCCTGTCTTTTAAAAAAGAATGAAACGTTGTCTGGGTATTTGGTATTTTGCTAGCAAGATCAGGTCCTAAGTTAACAAAGTAATCTTTAAATACATCGGTCATTTCATGTGGATCATCAACTTGATGACCGTCATTCGAAATATGAGTAGGGGAATTTGTAACAGTGCTGGATTTCAAAGCTGTGTTTATCATCCTCCACGTACTCTTAATGTCAAACTTGCATTTTTCAAACTGATTTTGCAAAATACAGTTGCTTGGCTAAGCGCAACGAAGAAGTAAGTACATTGCGGCAACTAATATAATGGTATTTAGTTACATCATTTGGAGATTTTCGGTATCTGTAAAACAATATTCTTCCTGTTGATAGACCTAAGTAGGGACTTTGAAATCCATGGTTGTTTTGGTACTCTCTTATAATTCGATCTGAATCGTCTTAATAAGGGTATATAAACATTACAAGTATTTAGAAGGATGTCCATAAAAACATCAAAGGATTTTTTTACATTTCTTTGATTATAAACAGAGGACCAATCAACTGACGTCAATCCCTCTCTCAGTCTATCAAGATTGCATTCGGAGATATCACGAAAACCTTAATTAAGGGTTGGCATTTTCCTAGTAAAAAACTGTGGTACAAGTGCATATATTGGGAAATGATCGGTGATATCAGAAACTATAATACCAGAAGTAACATCAGTAAAAACATTATTAACAAATATATTATCAATGAGAGTAGAAGTAGCATCAGATATCCGAGTAGGTTTCCTGATAAGAGAAATGAAGGATTTTGACAACATAAAATTAAGAAAATCTTGACTGCATAAAGCGTCATTACAATTTAAAAAATTTATATTAAAATCACCCATAATGAAGCATATCTTATTATCAAAGCAATCATTAGAGAGAAGATTGTGAAACAGCTCAGTGAATTCATTAAGGTTGGAATGTGGAGGTCTATAAATTTCCCCAAAGATGATATTCCCCTTATTAGGGGTCATGACCTCAATGAAAATACTCTCAAGGCATTTAGACATTATACAATATTCATTTAACAGTTTATGGTTTAAATTTTGCGTGACGTAGAAACAAACACCACCGCCTCTTTTGGTAATCCTGTTGTTGGGAACTAATTTGAAACCGTCTATGGTAAATAGCGAAGAAGGTGACTTTTCCTTGAGCCAAGTTTCACTGAGACCGATTATGCTGTGTTTAAATTGTAATTTGTTGAGAAATACGAGTAATTGATGACCATTTTCATTAAGGCTTCTTATATTGAAATGTGAAACAAAAAGCTCATAAGAATGTGAATGAGAAAGTGTAATCATTTTTTTTTTTTTTTTCAAGTGAGACAGTTGGCCTTCATTTCGAGCAGACGCATCATTAGCGTCAAAATCAAGCTTCAGATCTTGGGTTTCTGTGTTTAAAGAAGTAACAAGATCGGAGTCTTCACCTTCTTCTATATCATAAGAATGTAAGAGGGAATTCAGTGCAGCTGGCTGATAATCGTTTACATCACTATCACTATCACTATTACTATCACTATCACTATCACTATCACTATCACTATAATGACAAGTGAGGAATATTATTTTCGTAGGAATACTATTACTGATATTCAAGTGAAATTCAAAAGAACAATAATGGTAATACACTGAAATGAGCCCTTGGACAAGTTGTTGGAAGACCTTCCAAAAGGCGATATTCAAATTCATCAAAAAATGATTGATTATTTAGCGCCTTTCGGAAGCAAGCTCTTCATTAATACTTAATCTGGCATTAATTCCATCTGCTTTTTCAAATATATTCACTTCTAGATCATTTATTGTATGACTGATACACTTTGTTACCATTTTAAATCCATTGAAGACAATATTAATGTGTAAGCAACGCATGTATACATTCTGCAGTGTACCAACACGATGATAATGCAGGAACCAATCAATCACATTGTGTAAGTATCTTGTGTTAAATAAGTGTTTCTTCAAATCATCAAAAGAAGAGAGAAACTTACATGTGTATTATGGATTTATCATTCAATACCGAGCTTTTATTGAAAATATTGTACTACTGAGTTGTTTATTTGTGATTTTGTTTTGGTTCCCAGTGTGTGCTTGGGTACAGTACCCTCTATGTGAATTATAACCGCTGTTCCATCATTTAGGAACAGTGAGATAAATGGGTAGGTTTTATTAATACCGTAAAAAAGAAT
Organism: Diadema setosum; assembly: GCF_964275005.1. Lineage (NCBI taxonomy): Eukaryota > Metazoa > Echinodermata > Echinoidea > Diadematoida > Diadematidae > Diadema > Diadema setosum. The sequence goes on along the minus strand of NC_092690.1, from coordinate 36,839,063 downwards.
CAGGTTAAATAGACCACATATTCTAGACTTCTCAATACTAATCATAATGAAAATTATACAAGTACAAACAATAATTCTGTTGACAACCGCTTTCCACAAACCATAATGTACGAGAGTATACATACTACAGATCTATAAAGTCTCTTACAGTTACTTGTTCCAGCTCCTATAATATGCGCTGCTACATAAATAAAAGACAAACAGACGCTTTATCAATGTGCCTAAAGCTGCTACCTATCAAGCTTTGTACAGTTTCTGTTTCAATATTATATTTCCCTGGTACTTCCAACAAGATTGCGTAACGTAAATCCCTGAAATAAGCACCACAATACAGGTATGTCTTATTTTAATTTTTTTGTGTCCTATATTTTATTTGTAAGAGATTTGTCACGTTTTGTCAGAAAAAGATTGCTGGTCTCATCTTCTCGTTAATATATTTACCGTTAGATATTTCAGTGTAAGTTCCACTTATAATCAATATTCTAAATTAGTAAGTTTATGATTCCAATATGATATGTTCCATAATGATGACAACAACTGATGTAAGAGCAATATAGGTTTGCTTTAATGGCACAAGTGCAGTCGTTCTTCCTGAAATAGTAATCACGCATGACTAAAGAAACCAAAAAAAAAAAAATGACAATACGTACCTCACGTGAAATTGAATTGAAAACTTTAGTCCTAATTCACATGAGAGTACAAGCAGCTTTTTTTTTCTTGTACAACTAGTGGTTATCACCTCTTCCGTGTTCATACATATATACAAACACGCATGCACACACACACACACACACACACACACACACACACATATATATATATATATATATATATATATCAAACAGACAGCCAGAGAGCTAAAGTAAAAAAAAAAAGACTGCGCTTCTTGTATATAATGTATTACAGACATACAGACAGAGAGACAACAGACATACAGACAAAATGATACAGAAAAGACTGTACTTCTCGTTTTCGTTTTTGAAGAATAGAATAGAATAGACCGAGGAAAAATCATTATTCAAAAAGAGTTTTTTCTCGTAGACAACCTGCGCCTATCTGTATTGGCGTGTGGCCCCTTGTGCTGGATGGGATACATTGATATACGCTGTGTCACTTTCTAATTCATAGACGTGATTTTCGGTATGTGTATCATCAGTCATGGAGTTATTTTCACTAGTAGCCACATTCAACTCAGTCTCCCGACATGGAGATGACGGGCGAAGACAGGGTCTCAGAGGCATGTAAGACGCTGAACTAATCCTATCAGGGGAATCCTGCAGAAAACAAACACACAAGATAAGAGGAGGTCAGTTCTTGTTTTCATTTTCAAGACTTGTATTGAACGTTTCATTAATATTATGATTATTATGATGTAGGCTATTCGGAATAATAGTGGAAGACAATACAAATGATATCAAATTTTCAATTCAATTCAATTCATTAATTTCATTCTATTTTTTTTTTAAACAAAACATAACACAAGGTATAAATCATAAAATATAACATAAGCATAATTATAATCTTATACAGTACAAAGTGCGGAAAAACGATAGCCAACAAAACTATCTAAATACAAATAGATTATGTATACACATACGGGAAAATACAAAGACAAAATACCAATGACAGAAAAACACAGCGTAAGGTCAGGCTTTTCAAAGATGTGATTCTAAGTTTAATGACTTATTGTCTGCATGTCATTACGCATCCACCTCTCTCTCTCTCTCCCTCTCTCTCCTTCTCTACCCCCCCCCCCCTCTCTCTCTTTCTCTCTGATGTGTAGAATGTCGTTAACATCATTAATGTCATTGTCTCTCAGTAATCAGATAATGTGTATGCTTACCATTATGGTTTTTCCTTCGAGAATAATTGGAGATGTTATAACACTCAGTTCATCATTTCTCTCCCGTGAGGATGTCTGTCGTTCTCGTTCACGGGATGGTACTTTGTCTGTATCGGGTTTGCAGATGAATTGTTTGTTGAAGATATTAGTGGAGATATGTGGCATAAGAATTATTTACTTATAATGTAAAAGGAATTCTTTTTGCGACCAGGCAATAGGACCTCATGAAAACACAGCAACAGAACAGAAAGCTTTGTGAGAGATTCTGTGTGTAACAACACTTGCATTTATTTTAGAAAATCCCTTGAAAATCCTCTTTTTGCCATAGCCTAACTTTTGTTCTATCTTAACATGGGTGTGATCATGTTTTTTTTCTCTTTATTTGTTTGTTTCTTTGTGTGTTTTTTTTTTTTTTTTTGGGGGGGGGGGGGGGGAGCTGCCTAATTGCCAATGTGGATTCAAATGCGCATTTTTGTACCATGTTCATATTCAAGGCAACATCCCTGTCTAGAATACCAAGGTTAGATCTGGCAAATATCGTGCAATTTCTATGTTTAGAAATTTCCTGAAATTTTCTACGAATGTATCAATCCCGACTCTCCCTGAATGATAAATTACATTCCGTCTGTTATCAAAAAATAGAATTCCCAGTGTCAGTTGTTGTTGTTTTTTTTTTTGTACAGATCAATGAGTCAGCCTAAATTCTCCCTATCATCCCATACTTGATCACCGAACAATATCATACTCTATGGACTGTTATCGTATTGCCGTTGATATCGTCAAAACAGCACTGAAGTGCACAAGTTTAGCTGCCATAATGGCAGTGTGTATCTTATGAAAATGAGATGGCGCTTCACAACGCCGGGTTAAGGCATGCATTGACAGCTTCGTAAAATATGTAGGCCTATGCCTGCTTTAATTTTATTTATCTAGGGCCACTTTTTTTTTCTTATTTTTAACTTCACTATTGTTATCAATGAGGGACACAATCAGAAAGCGACCCGAAGTGTAACTGCTTTAATAAAGAAAGGGATATGAGTGAATTTCATCTGCATGCAAAGCATCCTCAGAAAGCTGGCCGAGGGGGGAGGGGTCAACTTATAAAGCCTCGACTGCCCCCCCCCCCCCCTCTGTATAAAACGTTTCCCGGTCCCATTAATTTTTACTGGAAGAAACAAAAAGAAAACAATCATGTTACCCTTGGACTTTCTCCTTTCCCTAGAGACAATCAGTGCGACGATGAGTGTCACAAGGAAGACGAATGTAACACCCAAGGTGACGAGGGCGATTGTGTATTCAAGGCAACTTTCTCTTTTGAGGCAATCTGTCCGGAAAAAAAAAAAAAAAAAAAAAAAAAACATGCATTAAAGCAGTGATGGACGAATGTTAACCTTTTCTACCTAGGAAGACATCTACAATATTATGTGTCCTATGAAATCACAAAGGAAAGAGTATGGGAATATGACATATTTGAAGAATAGTTCATAATTAATTTGTTCGTTGGGAGGAAAATAACACAAAAAGATGTGGAATTCATCCTTTGACCTCATAAATGTATTTTCTCTTTCATTTCTCCATACACAGGTTGCACGTACAGATAGGATCTGAAACCGCTATTGTTGCAATTACTCTGAAACAAATTGTCAGTAAATAATGTGAGATCACCATTGCAAATTACATTCGAATAAGTAGAGATTCCTTCAGCTATATAAAGCAGGCCTACATGATTTTTTTATTTAATTTATTATTTTTTTTTACATAAGAGTGGATTGGGTAATTTTTTTTCATAACTTTTGTTCATAAGAAGTTATGCATTCCCTTCAGTTTTGAAATTAATCTCGATTTTAGCGAGTTTTTGTTTGTTCCTTTGGTTGTTTGTTCGTTTTAGTTTTCGGGGGGGGGGGGAAGCATATGAATATATGAGATGTAATCGTGCCGTATACTCCCTTTGCAAATAAAGTTACGTAATTAATAACTTAACGCAGGATGTTACGTGAATATGTCGCTGTTTCTCAAACTTTATCATAATACAATCCCCTTAATCAAGTAAAAATAAAGGTTATGCCAGTTTATGCGATATCTGTGCACTTTTGAAAAAGTATATGTGTGAATGATGGTCTTAGATAATATCAAAAGGGCCTGTTTGATTATCTAACATCGTTGTACAATATAGTTTTTTTTTTTGTTTTTCAATTCTACTTATGTCCTGCGTGTTCCCTTTCAATAAAAAAAAAGGTCTATGTTGAAGATGAATCCGACTTCAGATCACTGAAATATAATGGAGAACATAACCTTGGGCCTCCAAAGAAGAACAAAAGCACTTTTAATGGGTTATTCAATGAGCCACGTGCATCGCTCTGTCAGTGCATAAATTATCCTTTGTTGGGCATACTGTACTTGAATTCCCCCCAGTTTAATTTACCTTACAAAACAGTACCCCAACCGAATTGGTCTCCACCTTGTGTGATCCTTCTCATAAATTAAAGTTATTAAAAGAAATACTATAAAGAAAACCTACAGCCTGAAATCAATGTTCTTCTCTGACAGGAAGTGTCTATTTTGAGAAGCGCCCTCTTGGGTATGATTTTTTTTCACACATTTTTTTTTGTTTTGTTTTGTTTTTTTTTTTGTTGTTTTTTTTTGGGGGGGGATAATGTCATAGGGACGACAGCATCGACTACATGCACTACACCTTCAACAACCGTTACAGAACAAAGTAAGTATTGTATATACTGTCAAAACCACTGTTACTTCTTTAAGGTGCAATCACACATCGCCGGTTTAGATGGCGGTTCATGGCGGTTCAGCAAATCGCCGTGCTCCGCCAAAGACAGTGTTTACACCGTACACAAACCGTGGTCATCCGTCATTCATCCGCCATGAACCCCGAAAACCGCGGGGAGCCGCGGGGAACCGCCAGAAAAATTAAACATGTTTAATTTTTCGTTGCGGTCTTGGCGGTTTGAAATGGACCGTGTTCACATCGCCGTTCATCGTGTAAAGAACGGCATCCTCCGTGTTTGCACCGCAAGATCCTTGATAATACCGTGTTAACACCGCCATAATTTTCAAGCGAAAAGAAGCAATGAACTTAAAAGAGAATAATGGCTCCGGCGACACTTCGTGGCGGAGCAATAAAAAATGGAGAAAAGAGCAAAGATTAACCCATAATCCAAGATCGGGTAAATATAGTGAATGCTATAGTTTCCTTACGTCTTTAACACATATACAGTAAGAAAAATAGCCGTCTGGAGAGGACATTTTGTTTAACAAGAAACACATCAGCTTTATCAAGCCTGTTACTGCTACAAATTCTATGTGTATTTATATGTATCTGTATTACTTATCAAGTGTCAATGCACTCATTTCTACTTCAGGCTAGCCATATTTTGCCATAAAATAAATGTGTGAGGTGGTAAATTGCGATATGAATGGGGTGAAATTTATGTTGTGACATCAGAAATTCTTGTTATTCTTTTAATATGACTTCAAATTTGATCTCAGTGTTTGCTTTAGGTGTAAATTGTTTGTTGTTGTGTAAAATGATTAAGTAAGTGGAAGCGAACCAATGAACCATGAGCTTCCAAACCTTAATTTATCGAAGTGTATTGGAGAGGACAATTATTGTTTAACAACAAACCCAACAAATATAAACTCCAAGGAAATGAGTTAATATGTGAATTACAGTGCACCAATATTTTTTTTTACATTTCTGCAAAAACATGCCAGATGTTATTGCAATGTTACAGAGCCAAATGACATGTATTGGTATGAAGATAAACTTCAAAGTCCTTGCCAGAAGTACAGTTTCAATTATATGTGACCCTGCACCTCAAAACAAACAAAAAGTCGCCAGACATGAATTTTTAGTTAAGACCATATTTTGAAAGAACAGACTTTAAGCTTTAAAATGATGTATAACTCAAATCAAATGGACTCTCCTAACCTATCTAAATACTGGAAAGAAAGCACAAACTCAGGAAAAGTGTGAACTGAGAAAAGAGGCTCTGAAGTACAGTGTCTATTCAAGCGCTTAATCTTTACCAAACCGTGCTAGCTCTGCGATGAATGGGACAAAAAAGGGAAGTAAACCACCAGAGCAACAACAATGAAGGGATTATCAGCTTAATTTGAAATTAAGCATGCCTCATTAACACATTCTGACCATAATCAATGCAAACTTTCAAAGCAGTAGCACTATCCTTTCAAAAGTTATTAGAGTTGAAAGTGAAGAGTGTGGACAAGGTTTTTCAGAAAGGAAAAGGGATTCTAAAGACACACCTAATCACACTATTCTACCAAAAATGTTCGAGATAAACTGCTAAAAAACACTTTCCTGCCCGTTTTATGATACCAAATTTTGGCATAATGTAAAAGAAGACCCGCTCTTTCAGAAAATATGAAAAAGTCAATTTCTGATAGGTTGACCCATTTCACTTATTTTCAGTCCTCACGCAAAATCAGTGTGTGCGACTTTATGATCGTTTTGAGGTGCACGGTCACATATGTAAAAAATATGGCCTGAAAGTTTTGAAGTTCACACACAATATTTTGTTGATTAAGCAGTGTTTTACAAATAAAACAATACTGCTGTTGTTTACTGATACATCACTATTAAGGTAATGATCCTGTTAACTAGATTGTTTTGAAATTTGAACTCTCAAAGAGTGACTCATTGCATAAGTTCTGGAGAGGACATTTCGTTTAACAATGAAATCTCAATGTTTGAAATTGCAACTTATTTGTGTGATATTGATTCATTTCTCTAATTTTTCTGATGTTGTAGTAGTAACTGATAAATGAATATTTAGAACACTTCAAATGCAGCTCTTGGTGCCAATTTTATTTACCAACCGATTTTTTTTTTTTTTTTATAGGAAAGGGCATTGTTTAACAAAGTGAGGTACTATTGGTTCAACACTAGCAGGTATAGTATAGATACTTCTCTGCAAAGCTACATAAGTTTGAAACCACCTAATCAATTTCATACAAAACTGTTAAACGTCATCAAGGCATGTATATGTACGTGCACAACACGCAAATTGTGAACATTATGACATCAACATGACATCAATGATCCCACTGTTGGATATGCACACTCTGCGCATTGAAAGTCATGCATCCAGTAAAATTATCTATGAATCCAGTAAGAAAGTACAGAACATACTTTTGTGCATGAAAAGTTGCCACAGCCATGCATCTTATAAATTTTGTATCTGGATGCATGGTAATTAAAAACGGTAAACTTCTACCCTTTGTGAGAGTTTTCATGGTCATTCTATTTAAACATATGACGCACAGGCTTATTTTGTGGGTCAGTGGAATTGGATGCACTCGTTTAACTTTGGGAACAGTCTTAAACCCACAAGTGCAGCGAGTGGCTTTAAACTGCCCCAAAGTTGACAGCATCCAATCCCCACTGATCCACTAAAGCCAGTGCATCATTTGTATAGTATAACATAATTAACATTCAACTGTATTAAACCCTCTGCTGGAAAACAAACGAGAAGTATTAGACTGGGTATTGTATAGTCATCATCGGGTCTTCATAAAAATAACTACCAGAGAAATGTATGCCTTCCTCTTTCGGGCAGCATCCTTTTCCAGGCGTTCTTTGAATTTTGAAGGTTGAGTGGCCTTCATATTTCTGACAAACCTTGCACTTCTGCTAGTTCCACTGTTTTTTTCACAGTCATTTTTGTCAGTTTTGTCAAGTTTATTTGTTTGTGACCTGAGTGACGTCAGCTTCCAAGTGAATTTAACTTTAAAGGGCTTTTTACACTTGTGTTTCTTAACCCCGGACTTTCTCTGACCCAGGACTATCGTTAGTCCCGTACCAATTTTTTTCAGCTTTTTACACTCGCCAATTAGTCCCGTACTATCTCTTGTCCGGGGCTAAGGAGAAAACTGACCTTTTTACACTCGTATTTCTTAGCCCCGGACTTTCCAAACCACATGAATATTCATAATTACGCTGTGTACTGTACACGTACACGCAAGCACCGGCAGCACTTGATTACCTCGTTTCTGATTGGTCAGTGAGGGTCGGACTTCGTCTCTGTCGCTTAGCCCAGGATTATTTTTTCGTTCTGTTTACACTCACTTGCTTGGCACCGCAATTGCGGTGCTAACCCCTGCTATTTTGCAGGGCCAGATAGTACCGTACTATCGGTGGGGCTAGACCACTTTGGCAAAAACGAGTGTAAACAGAAAGTGGGCTAAGGATAGTCCCGTACCAACGGTGGGGCTAAGCCCCCCCCCCCCCCCCCTTAGCCCGACCGTTGGTCCGGGGCCAAGCAAAAATTTACAAGTGTAAAAAGCCCTTAAGTGAACTGTTACCTGCCATGGTGTTCAGCAGTCAAGTACTTGAATAGAAATTATCAAATCAGTAGTTAGTTTCAGATTCAAATGACCAAATAGTGTATGAAACAATGTGTTAAAATATATGTCCTCTCCAGAACAACACAAAGCCATTCAGTTTGTCGCTTACCAGGCTAGTAAGTAATTGCCATGAACAGTGGATTTTGTCAGTTAAACATTAACCAACAATAGCACATTAATTTTTCTTGACTATCAACATATGGTGTGAGAGTATTGCTGCCACTGACTTCCGATATTGCTTAATTACATAGACGAACCAATGAAAAGCAATTCCAGAATAAAATTCTAGTAGTTAAAATGGCAGTTTTGGAATTCTGTTACTGTATGCAACAACAGAACATTATTTTCTCACATAAAAGAAGGAGGTTTATTGTTTAAATTTTTATTTCTGAACATTGTTAAAAGATGAACTACCTTTGTTCTGGAGAGGACTTGCTGTTTAACACTGCATTGATGTAAGATACTTACCATCTATAAGAATTTAGAAAGAAAATCATACCTCATCATGTTGAATAGAGGTACACAATTATTTTCATACCACTTCAATAGATATCAAAATCCTTAGTGCTTCAAAAAATGATAAAGTTTCCTGTTCTGGAGAGGACACACTTTTAACGGAAAATTCATACATCAAAATAACCAAGCAGTAAAACATATCCAACACATTACGTTCATTGATTTTTCATATGTGACCCTGCACCTCAAAACAAACAAAAAGTCGCCAGACATGAATTTTTAGTTAAGACCATATTCTGAAAGAGCAGACTTTAAGCTTTAAAATGATGTATAACTCAAATCAAATGGACTCTCTTAACCTATCTAAATATTGGAAAGAAAGCACAAAGTCAGGAAAAGTGTCAACTGAGAAAAGAGGCTCTGAAGTACAGTGTCTATTCAAGCGCTTAATCTTTACCAATCCGTACTGGCTGTGCGATGAATGGGACAAAAAACAGGAAGTAAACCACCAGAGTAACAACAATGACGGGATTATTAGATTAAACTGAAATTAAGCCTCTTTAACACATTCTGTCCATAATTGATGCCAACTTTCAATATCCTTTCAAAAATTATTAGAGTTGAAACTGAAGAGTAAGGACAAGGTTTTTCAGAAATGAAAAAGGGATTCTAAAGACACACCTAATCACACTATTCTACCAAAAATGTTCGAGATAAACTGCTAGAACCAAACACACTTTCTTGCCCGTTTTATGATACCAAATTTTAGCATAATGTAAAAGAAGACCCTCTCTTTCAGAAAATATGAAAAAGGCAAGTTTGGCTAGGTTGACCCATTTCACTTATTTTCAGTCCTCACACAAAATCAGTGTGTGCCACTTTATGTTCGTTTTGAGGTGCACGGTCACATATGTCTTCACTTACAAACATTCTGAAGATTAAATAAGCAGAGTTTTGGTACATCTTTACCGCTTTCATTCAGTGCTAGTCACTTATGTTCTGGAGAGGACACAATCTTTTTATTTAACGGAAAAGATACCATTTACAAAAACATTCACAATTTCCACATTTATGGGTCAAATTTCATCAAACAAGCTTCAAAATGCTGAATACTGGTTGTACTTACATAGTAACATTAATATTCAACACTCCTTTCATTAAATTCATTCAAGATATCAATGAACTCTATAAATTAAATGTTGAATGAGAATCCATTTTCCGTTAAAAATACACAGCAATTCCCCAAATTAAGAGAAATAATACTTGAACTGTCTTGAAATTGCAACTGGTAGGTTGCTGTTGATAAGGTCCATCAAACAAAACTGCCAATACAATAAAGGGAATGCTAAAAATGGACCAAAAAAGCGAAAAACCAGTTTTTTACAAAAGTGTACACCTAATGTGAAATAACCCCTTTCATGTGGAATTCAATGCATATCATCAGGCCACGCTTCAGTGATCACGTCCTGAAGGCAAAATGTGACCCTGCATCACAAAACAAACAAAAAGTCGCCAGACATGAAATTTTAGCAAAGAGTATATCCTGAAAGAGCAGACTCTATGCTTTAAAATGATGTATAACTCTAATCAATTGGACTCTTCTAACCTATCTTAATGTTTGAAAGAGGGCACACACTCAAGAAAAGTGTGTACTGAGAAAAGAGGCTCTGAATTACAGTGTCTATTCAAGCGCTTTATCTTTACCAAGCCGTGCTGGCTGTGCGATGAATGGGACAAAAAAAACAGGATGCACACAACCGGTGCAACAACAATGAAAGGATTATCAGATTCAGTTGAAGTTGAGCATGCCTTATTGACACATTCTGTCTATAATTATTGCCAATTTACAAAGCAGTAGCATCATCCTTTCAAAGGTTATTGCAATTGAAAGTGAAGAGTATGTACAAGGTTTTTTTTAAGAAATGAAAAGGGGACTCTAAAGACACACCTGATCACACTATTCTATCACAAATTGTTCGAGATATATTGCTGAACAGTGGTGTTCCTTTATCAACTTAACAGTGAAAGGTATGTACATGTAGATATTAAACGGTCTTGCCTCTTTGAAATGTAGAGGACATTGTGCAAATAGACATTATTTTAAATGTTCTTTTTTATCATCACATTATTGAATGAACATAATTTGAATGACGATTACGAAAATCCAAATTCGAGTAACGATATTAACGATTTTAACATTAATAAGAAAAAAAAAAAAAACTATGGGGGTTGTAAGGGCCTTGTACAATAAACAGATGAAGACCACGTGGTTTATGGTACAAGGACCTTTCCACAATGTACTCTTATAGTACCTTCTACTGCCTCGGTCACTTGAATCAAATCCAAACTAAGGGTGCGTTCCACCAATATGCCAAAGAACTCCAGTTGAATATTGCAAGAGCTGCATAGAGAAACGACGAGTCTCCAAATAAAATAGAATATTGGTATCAGTACATTTTACCTACAGTGTAGTAAATTCAAACGATAGCCGAAGTAGTTCGTCATATTTTACCTCCCCTTTGGTCAATTTAATTACGCTGACTTGCTTATGTTGTTCTAAAGGCCGCCACACCTTTCCGGGCAAGCTACGAGGGCTTGTGGCGAGTAGGGATTTTCCCGCACGCATGAGAATTTTCCGCGGGCCAACAAGAATGTTTGCGAGTTTCGCGCTTGTGTCTTACCTGCTAGACACGTGTTAATTACCTTCTGCTTGCGTGTATTCCTTGTGACTTGCGTGAGAGCTTTGAAACCGATCCGTTTTCTGTTATGAGCGACTTACGGGTGCTGCGAAGTACCTGCGTTGGAGTTACCTGCGAGGTGCTGACTGCGAGGTTCACGCAGAACGCCAGTAGGATACCTTTATCGGCAGCACCTCGCAGGCAACTCCCACGCAGGTATTTTTCAGTCCCCGTATGCGGCCAAGATAATGACATTCTGTGGGACTTCTGTCATTCCTTCAGAGTAATTCCTTCACTGATTTGTCAGCCCCAAACGCCTGGCACACAGGTCACCCAGTATACCCGCAAGTAGAACTTCAGTAGAACTCATTCAGCAAGTAAGGCACATGCACTGACTCGCACTTATCCATGTCCACCCTCAGAAATTGTCCAGTATGCTGGAAATCCCCACAATCAACAAGCCCGCGTAGCTTGCCCGGAAAGGTGTGACAGGGCCTAAACATCATTGCGGGTAAACAGATTTGCGTGCGCACCTCCAGGCGACTACGGATGGGATACATGCTATAGATACTGTCATGTTCGGGTCATCTGCGGGGGCCCTCCGGGTAGTAAAAATTGTTCTTCGCAAGTCTCACGCAAGGCTTGCCCGGAAAGGTGTAACACGGCCTTAAAATGCTGAAAACAAGAAGTAATGGAATATTTTCTTTAGACTTAACTCTTTAAGTGCCACGTTCGCACGTCCGACTCAGTCGACGGCGTGCCAACTTCGCATATTCTGCTCAACAAACAAAGCCGCCAAGACCGATCGATAAACCGCTAATTACTCCTAATCCCGCGGCACAATGAAAGCGTTTCTCGTGCTTTTGTTCCTCTCATATAAGGCTTGCATTCTGTGTGGTGATCGACTATCAAGCGATGTTTCCAACTAGATTTGCTTGTACATTCTAAGTTTCTGTCACGGTTTTATGTTCAAAAGTCATGCCTTTACAGTAACTTCGCATTTGGTCATTCAAAAGAAAAATGGAAAATAGGGTCGTCATACAATTTATATCGAAACAAAGCTTTGCATTCCTCTTTAACTTTGCCTACTATTATGCCCATCTTAGCAGAAATTTGTAGAAGTTATACAAATTGGAAAAACATAAAAAAACTTAATTCGAAGCATGAATACGTTCGTGTCTCAGAATAACGTGGCACACAGGGGGTTTCCACCATGGCACATAAAGAGTTAACTAAAAATTCATGTCTGGCGACTTTTTGTTTGTTTTGAGGTGCAGGGTCACATATGTGAACATGAGAGGTAGTCCAGCATTTCTAGTATGAATATTCAAAGTTTCAAAATGTGATGTAGTCCTTTTGTGGAAAAAAAAAATGTGCAGTGCTATAATACACGTATTATGAAAGGCCTGGAACAAAGAATACTCCTCATGTTGATCACTGAAACTGTAACTACAGTCAGTGATGCAGATGAATAAAATATCATCCTTAATAGCAGCTGGGTGTTTTGAAAGTGAAGGTCAGTATGAAATTGATATTACAATGTCTGCTATGTCCGCATAATACTTCCGTATTTTTGATTACAAATATACAAAGTTTTCTTCCCTGGGCATAATTGCAGTGTTCATTTGATTTACTGGTTGTAAACATAATGGATACACTACTGCAGTTACGCGTCGCTTGGATTGCCATGATAGGCCTATGTTTACAACCTAGCTATGGTGAGTTCCTTGAAGTATTACAAATTCTCACTTGAAACTTTTTTTTTTCTTGTAGACGGCACACATAGCACTTGGAATATCTACTGTGACTTTGTAAGATCTTTTCCCCTTGATATATAAATATCATCAACGTTAGTACGTTATGGTGGGGGGGGGGATGACTAACTCGTAAAGATTGCCGAATAGGAAAACGGGGGAAACAGTTCCGGAAAAAAAAGAAGAAGAAGAGGAAGAAGAAGAAGAAGCAAAAATACGAAAATAAAAAACACATACTAAATTGCAACTTCACAGCTCAGCTACTGGATTCTACATGTCTTTAGAGATTATTATTATCATTTATATATATTTTTTTTCATCTCATGTGCTGCCAAAATTAAATGTGCTTTTCCAATTTTCTCTGCACATGCTGAACACTATCAAGGTTTGGCGGAGGAATGTTTGGGACCTAGATCATATCAGCCTACAGAAGAAGCCTATATCGGGGACAATAAAACTATTACCTGCTGGAACTCTTCGGATTCGATACGTACTCCTGTCACCGTGCTGGTCATGAATTTGATATTCAATGGGAGAAAAGTGGTAACCTATGTAAATGGACGCAGTGACCACAGTGGTTCAGAAGGAAAGTACAGGATTATCATATCTCATGGGAACAACCTGGCACAGTTTATCATCCGAAATGTGACAACAAATGACGAAGGGCAATATTTTTGTGACATTAATTTGAGATCGGCTAGGTTGACCCATTTCACCTATTTTCAGTCCTCACACAAAATCAGTCTGTGCGACTTTATGTTCGTTTTGTTATGCACGGTCACAAATGGTCATTTATTTTTAAAGTTCCCAAGCTCTATTTCGTAACTTTGATTCCATGATATCGGAACAAATTTCAATTTTCCAGCATAAAAAGGAGTGTAACGTACAATTTATGTGCCTCCTGTCAAACAATATGACTTGTATGAATTTTCACGGTTGGGTGATCACGGGGTAGAAAATAGCAAAATGGCACTTAAGACATATTTCTCGTTCTTCATTTGTTCCAAAAGATAGGATTTATATTTGAAAAGCTTAAAACGACTTTTGCACACAATATTGGTCAATTCATGGTGGAATGAGCACATTATGAAACAAAAAAAAAATCACATTGAAACGAAGCAGTCAGAAGTGCTTTGATGTTGTTTTTTTTTTTCTTTCATTGTGTCTAAGACCGATGTGATCCTGTGGCATTTCCTGCAAGAAGACACGCTTCAATGAGCATGTGGGGCTGACTGAATTACCTCAGAAAATAAAACCAAGTTGTAATTTCATCTAACTTTACATTTCAATTTTTAAACGAATTTCAAGCAGTGCATGTATACTGTTATTTTGTAGTCAGATTCTGTTACTTCAGTCAGTGGTTTTCTATACCTTGTAATACTCCCCCTTTCATTCACATATCAAAATCATTAAAATTCAAGAAAACAGAAAAGTGAATTGTTCTTGCATTATCGCAAGAAAGTGTCAATTTCGTGTGAGACAGATTATTCTTGATGAAATTTTAAACGAATGGAGTCTTAAGATTTTAAAAAAATCATATTGTTTATTAAGGAGTTTAATATGTAATGTGTGAATGTAGATGTTAACCACTCTGCATAATATTGTCAGAATCATCGCATAAAGTCTGAAAAAATCAGACATATTGCCTTCACATATGAAACCTGAATATGTTCATGTCATGTGTGTTGAACGTGTTAAGTGATCATATTATCAAAGATTCTGGCATGTATTCTTTTGTCACTCATGCATAAAAGTGTGGACAAGATATCAAACATACAGCTAGCCTGTACCTCCTGTCCTGCAAGACTATATGTTCAACAACGGAGGACTTTTACAGAAGTGAACGTCGGCACGTTCTCATTAGTTAATTACGCTCATTTTTACCATGATTTAATGCATGACTTCAGGGCGTCACCAATAAATGAGTTGAGCTGAGTTGAGTTGAGTTTATTAACAACATGTTTGTACATATACATGTGAATATGATAACATGATAACATAAAAATTACATAGGATAAGATACAATAACATGAAAATCTTTTATGAGAATAAAATGATATTATACAAAGTACTTACAGCCATGCATGCATAATATGAACTCAAAACTTTGTATATGAATCACTGTACTTGGCAGGGAAAAAAATAAAACAAGACATTTGCATTTATGTTAAAGCTGTTAATTTACTGTTCTGGACTGCAACATTTCCTCAATACCCACAACAGATCACAGAAGATGACATCTGTTCATACTTGTAAACAGGTCAATGCAGTAAATAAACCTCATATACTGACTTCATACATTTTAACCTTTGTAGTATGTTTAATTCATGTCTATGTGTTACATGTTCACAGCCTGTTTATTCTGAAGAAGTATCACTGCATTGTAATTTATGTACCCATCTGGTGCATGTAGAATGTATTCCTAATTTTTCACTCGATGATTTTGAAAAACTTGGTGAAAGTGGAAGATTATCCTGGTATTGTCATGTATGCATTGGTAAAGAATTACCTTTTAATATGCACTCCTCTGATACTGATTTTTATAATGCAATAAATACTTTTTTTCAATTCTGAAACAATGCACTCTCATCGATCAGACTGTTGTTGTGTTGACAATGATATTAAGGATTTTTTGAAGGAAGATATGGATAGTGAGACTTCAAAATATTTTACCCCAGCTGATTTTAGTGCACTTTATAATTGTAAATATAAAAAATCATTTTCTGTTTTTCATATGAACTGCAGGAGTTTACCAAAACATTATGAAGATATTACACTTTTATTGCATTCTCTTGAGTGTTCTTTTAATGTTATTGCATTGACAGAAACTTGGTTACATTCTAGCAATGCAAAATGTTATTCTTTTTGTGGATATAATATTGTCAGTAAAGAAAGGATAGATAAGAGGGGAGGAGGATTAGCTCTTGCCATTAAACAAGATCTGAAATATGTTATGAGACCAGATATTAGTATATTCAATGATGTATGTGAAACGCTGTTCATTGAAATACATAAATCTCATAAAAATGTTATTATTGGTGTGTGTTACAGACCGCCCTGTAAATCTGTAAAAGATTATCTCAATCATTTGAAAGAGATATTATCTGTTGTTAATTCAGAGCATAAGGAATGTATATTGCTTGGAGATTTTAATATAGATTTGATGAAACTTGATGTTAGCTCTTATTCACATGAATTTTTAGAAACATTTTATGCCCATTCATTCTTGCCTATGATAAGCAAACCTACAAGAATAACGGATAAGTCAATGACTCTGATTGATAATATTTATTCAAATTATGATGATAATGTGAGTGCTTTTTCTGGGATAATGGTGACAGATATATCTGATCATTTACCTATTTTTATGTACTTAATAATGGTGTTTCTGATGATGGTGGTATTGATAAACAGCAGATGCAGTATGAAGTAAATG
Source organism: Diadema setosum (assembly GCF_964275005.1). Taxonomy (NCBI): domain Eukaryota; kingdom Metazoa; phylum Echinodermata; class Echinoidea; order Diadematoida; family Diadematidae; genus Diadema; species Diadema setosum. The sequence continues at coordinate 36,822,515 of NC_092690.1, read as the reverse complement.
ATGTTAATATGTGTAATTTTAGGCGGCAATTAGAGGAATATAATATTATGTTTAAAGAAAATAACAGTAAGGATCCACAATATTTATATACAGATTCTATAGAGTATTATTGTAATGCATTTGATATGTGTTTTCCACTGAAGTGTGTAAAGAAAAAACAAATTAATAAACTTTGGTATTCGTATGAATTGAAGAAACTCTGTTCAAAAAAGATCAGGTTGTATAAGAAATTTATTAAAAATCCTTCCCAGTATCGAAAAGAATGCTACCTTAAATCTCGTAATGTATATACCAATGCTGTTAAAGCTGCCAAACGAAAGTATTATTTTTGTAAATTTCAGAATTTAAAAGGTGATATATCTAAAACCTGGAAGTTAATTAATGATGTATTACAAGTACGTAAAACAAGGGTTCAACAAAAGGTTTTTCAGCATGATGGTAAAGTATTAGAAAATCCTGAAGATATTGCACGACATTTTAATCATTATTTCATTAATGCTGGAAATAAGATTGCTAAAGGCTGTAGGCAAAGTTTTTTCACTCACAGAGATTTTTTATGTGGAAATTTTAATCAAACTGCTTTTTTTAAAAACCTGTAAATAAAAAAGAAATTATTGATTATGTTTTAGCTTTGAAAGATGGAAAGGCTCCAGGGTATGATCAAGTTAAGTCTCTGGTAGTTAAGAGAGTAATTCATATAATATGTATACCTTTGTGTTCAATTTTTAACCTCTGTCTTGAAACAGGCCAAATACCAAAGGAATTAAAGTTAGCAAAGGTTATTCCGATTCATAAGAAAGGACCAGTTGATGTGTTTTCAAATTACAGGCCCATTTCATTATTACCCTTGTTTTCTAAAATATTTGAAAAGTGTTTGTATGTTAGATTACAAGTTCACTTAGATAAACATGGAATTTTGTATAAAAAGCAGTTTGGATTTCGAGCTAAACATTCTTCATCTCATGTTTTGTTGGATTTTATTTTGAATTCATCGAAAGCAATAGAGAATAAAGAAATAATAGTTGGGATTTTTCTGGATTTTAAAAAAGCATTTGACTCTATTAATCATGAAATATTATTGGATAAATTATGTTTTTATGGGATCCGTGGAGTAACACTTGAATTGTTCCGTAATTATTTGTTTGATAGAAAACAGTTTACTGTATTTTCTGATTATAATTCTTTACATGAAAAAGTTGTGTGTGGAGTACCCCAAGGGTCAATATTAGGTCCCCTTTTGTTTTTGCTATTTATAAATGATTTATCAAATATTTCTAATGTCATGCATGTACTGTTGTTTGCTGATGATACTAATTTATTTTTTAAACATGAAAATGTAGAATGTTTGTCTAAAATGATTAACATGGAACTGTGTAAAGTTAGTAATTGGATAAGTGCAAATAAGTTACAATTGAATTATGAAAAGACGCATATGATGATTTTTAACTCTCGTAAGAAAGATACAAGTACATTGAAGGTATTTATTGATGGCCATATCTAAGATTATTGGAGTTATGAGTAAATTAAAAACGTGTTTGCCAAAATGTATTATTTTAACCATTTATAATTCATTAATCCTTCCTCATTTGTTATATAATATCATTGTTTGGGGTGCTTGTAAGTATTTATTGCATCGTATTTTCCTACTGCAGAAAAGAGCGGTACGTATCATTTCAAAGTCTTCATATGATAGCCATACAAAGCCATTGTTTCATGAATTGAATATACTGCCAGTATTTTTACTTTATGATTACCAAGTGATTTGTTTTATGCATTCATATACTAATGATAGGTTACCAGAATTATTTGATAATTTGTTTGTGCAAAATAGGTCAATTCACAATTATAATACCAGAAGTGCAAATGATTTTTGTGTGCAATACGGAAGGTTCTCGTTTACAAACTCTAATATCATATGCAGAGCACCAGAATTATGGAATACGTTACCTGAAAATATAAAACAATGCAGTGCTGTGAAAAATTTTAAAGTAAAGTTGAAAAAATATTTATTACAAAAGTTTATATCAGATAATTAGTTGTTGCTGTTGTTGTTGTTGTTTTTTTATAATCAGGCTGAGTTATTGTGATATGTGTGCGTGTATGTGTGCGTATGTACAAATGTCTCAATGTTCTTGATATGCATGTCAATGACAACTTATACTTTATATGATTGTTGTTGGATCTTCAAGTTATAAGTTATTTTATTACTTTCTGGAGATCCATCCATTTGCCATTCATATTGTCTCTATTTTTTTTTCAATTGTCTATGTAAATTGTACTTTTACTTGTATTTTAATGATATGTATCATGTCTTTGTACTTGTTCATGTTGTTCATGTTGACATGGAAATGGAAAATAAATTCAATTCAATTCAATTCATCTTCTGACGAATAGGCATGTTTTACTATACACACATCATTGGTATGTAGCATGTAATGACATAAATGACGGGTGAAATAGTTAATAAGTCGTGTAATGGAAAAGAAAAAACTGATATATGGGAACCATATTCAGACCAACCATCACCCATACATTATTTCAGAGAAAAGCAAAAAGAAAAAAAGTATCATGTACATCCTTGCATGGATCAATATGAACCCAAAACTTTATGTATGAATCACTGTACTTGGCAGGGGAAAAAAAGCAAACATTTTATTTTATGTTATAACAGTTAATTAACTGTTCTGGACTGCAACATTTCCTCAGATACACATAACAGATCACAGAAGATGAAATCAGTTCTTACTAGCAAAAAAATGCAGTAAATAAACTTCATATACTGACTGCATCTTCTGACGAATACGCATGTTTTACTATACACACGTCATTTGGTATGTAATGACATAAATGACGGGTGAAATAGTTATTGTGTCATGTAATGGAAAAAACTAAAGTGATACCTGGAAACCATATTCAAACCAACCATCTTCCACCCCCTTTTTTAGAGAAAAGCCAAAGAGTTATCAAATAAATCCTTAGATGGATCAATCCTAAGAACTCAAAACTTATATGAACCACTGTATTTGCCAGAAAGAATAACAAAAAATCTTCTTCCCAACAGTTAATTAAGTGCTCCGGACTGCAGCATTTCTCTGATTACTTCTTCTGACGAATAAGCATGTTTTACTACACACGCCTCATTTGGTATATAGCATGTAATGGCACAAATGAAGGAAGAAATAATTAAGTCATAAGAAGGGAGAAATAACTTGATATAAGGAAACTATATTCAGACCAACCATCTCCCATTTTTTTTTTTCTGAGAATAGCCAAATAGTTGTCATGTACTTCCTGGGATGAATTAATTCTCAGATAGACCCAAAACTTTCTTTGAATCACTGACACTGTACTTGCCGGAGGAAGAAAAAAAAAAAAACTTATACCCTAAAACAGTTAATTTTCTGTTCAGGACTGCAACATTTTCATAGCAGGGCAAGCCCATGAGTTGTACATATTTATGTTATCAGCACCATAGTTGCATTGCCACCGAGGCCAACTCTCTCAGTGTCGCAGACAAAATTACCGGTACTGAAAACTTTCTCTAATGCTGTTTATAACATAGAACTCTTTATGTCAGCAGCTTCAAAAGGTTGCCGAAATAAATCCTCTTTTTTAAACTTCTTTCTTTTTGTGATTTCATTTCAGCTACGGAAGAGTATAAGTGGACTCCCCTTCGTGTGGTTGGCTATGATACAAGACAATATTCACTCCATAAATCACTTCTTTTTTTTTTTTTGTCACACTGAGACAAACATGCTTAATCAATTAGATTTCTTTTCCTTTCCTCTATCACAGATCTAGACCAGACAGGAAAGAAGATTATAAGCAGACTTCACAAGATGTTTATGTTGTAAAATTAGAAATTAGTACTAATACTTGTAAAGGTCTTCCAGCAAATAATTCATGAAATAATACCTTTCTCTTCCACCTTTCTACACTAGGTTGGGGTCTGCAAAGTAGTGAGAGACGATTCAAGGCTCAGTCAGAGACAACCAACCATCTCGTCGTCGAACCCTTCTCCCTGCATTCTAGCTGCAGCTTGGTGCCGACGAGTTTGATTCTCGTGGATTTGTTATCCTTTTTTCTTAGGTCATATGCTCTCTGCTCCAGCTGAAACCGCTTCCGTTTCAGGGTGGCGGGAAGATCGGTGACGATCCGAAAGCTGAGTCTGGCCGGGGATTCTGGATGACCTCTCGTATCCCGAGCTCTTAGTTGCACTCGTTGAAACGCTTGCAAAATGGCGTCTCTCGCGAACATAGATCCAAAGCGCACGATGATGGGATCTGGGCCCCGTCTGTCAGCTTCTCCATTTGGAAGGCCTCGTCTTGGCAGACGGTGTGTATTGACAATGGGCATGCCTTGGGCTTCCTCATCGGAGAAGCCGAGATCCTTGATCACCTTCCTCACGACACGCACGGGGTTTTCATCTTTTTGCTGTGCTATGCCGTACACCAACACGTTCAATTTCCTATCATGCAACTCAAGGGCCAAAAGCATATCCTTAAGCTCCTCTTCTAGGTTTACAGTGTCACGTGTCATTTGGGGTATAATATTATTTTCAATGGTCGTGATCCTGGAGGTGGAATCAGCTACAGATGCTTCTAGGTTTGACAGGGTAGTGCGAATATCTGATACTTCACTACGAATAGCAGATATCTTGATGCTGAGCGTTTCAAGCTTGTCAATTATTTTTTGAGTTGCTTCTTTGAATTCGGACTGGCTTACCAAACCCGGGGACGCCAAGTTGTTTTTCGCGGCACAGTACGTACACAATTGAGATTCCGTTGACACGTCAGGCAAGCACTCTGTAGCGCCGTGGGAGGGTGAATCCACGGGAAAGCCGTGTGCAGGGTCTCCAAGCGTGTCAGCGGAGTCATGGCGTGGTTTTGCACGTACGTCTGCGACCAGGGTGGAGGAAGAAGTGCTTGTAGTATTTCCCTTTTTTGATTTGTTCCTTAGAAAATAAGGTTCCCTGGGATGGTTCGCCACTTTCGTATTCCGTCTGCTCATAATACTGATGAAATTTGGGAGAGCAATACAGGCTTTTTGTATCCGGAAAAAATACACGTGTCACGAGCGTATCAAGCACTAGGCAAAATATATTTGTTTTATATTTTGGATCAAAAATTTGAATAAAAAGTGAGAATCATTATGTAGGCTTAGCCGCACTTAGCCGCGGCAGCGCAGCGCCTGCAATACGCAACAGTGCGAGAGATCGGAAATTGAAAAACGTAGTAGCCGTGGCACCGCCAGAGTTAATAAATAATTTGTTTTATAAATACAGGAGTAACCCTACAGATAAAAACAGACAAAAATATGTGACTTTAAAACACGCTTACTAATTTATTGCGTTTACAAAAGAGAAAATTTATGTCAACCAGAGAATGAAATATAAATATGATATTAAGAATACTTGGAAAACAATAAAAGATGTTATGAATACATCTAATGATGTATCTAGTATTCTAGAAGTACGATGGGGTAATACCTCAAGCAATGTACCTGCTGGTATGACCGAAATTTTTAATCATTTTTTTGCATCGATTGGGAAAAATTTATCACAAAGTATGCCTTTATCTAATAAAGTGTTTTTGTGATTTTTTAGATATACCTAATTCTAAAACTATATTTTTGGACCCTACTTATAATGAAGAAGTTATTGATATTATTCATAATTTGAAAGAAGGGAAAAGCCCAGGTTGTGATGGAATCGATAATTATTTGTTGAAAAATATAATTCTTCAAATAATAGATCCTTTAGTATATATTATTAATTTATCACTTAGTACTGGGCTTGTACCAAGTCAAATGAAGACTGCCAAAGTTATACCTATAAATAAGAAAGGGGAGAAAAATGATGTCAATAATTACAGACCAATATCGTTATCAACTTCAATTTCTAAAATTTTGGAAAGAATAGTATATATCCGAACTGTAAAATTTTTCAATATGAGTAATATATTTACGAATTTTCAATTTGGATTCAGAGAAAATCACAACACCACCCACGCTTTACTTACCTTTGTGGAAAAGATTACACATGCACTTGATACATTTTCGCTAACAATAGGCATCTTCCTGGACTTTTCAAAGGCTTTTGATACGATTGATCACGGTATACTTCTTTCTAAGTTATCCCATTATGGTATTCGCGGAAAAGCCTTGCAATGGTTTACGAGTTATTTATCTGACAGATTTCAATATGTACATGTGAACAGTTTTGATTCTTCTATGAAGAAAATAGAATGTGGTGTTCCGCAAGGAAGTTTGTTAGGTCCACTGTTATTTATAGTTTACATTAATGATTTTTATAGATCCTCAGATAAACTCTCTTTCATATTATTCGCGGATGATTCCAATCTTTTTTATTCCCACCCTGACCCTAATACTTTGATTAGTACAGGGAATGATGAATTGAAGAATGTCTCACAATGGATATATGCAAATAAATTGTCACTGAATATTGAGAAGACAAAGTATATGTTTTTCAGTAATTCTTTAGATAGATTACCAGGTAATGTTATATTTGACACTACTCCTCTAGAAGAGGTTTCGTCTATTAAATTCTTAGGTGTTTGTGTTGATAATAAGTTATCATGGAAGTGTCACATCAACAATATTTGTAAAGTAATTGCACGTAACATAGGCATAATGAATAGATTGAAATATTATCTTCCTTCTTCGGCTTTGATTACGCTTTATTCAAGTTTGGTATTGCCGTACTTGAATTACGGAATTCTTGCTTGGGGGAATACATATTCGACATTGTTAGATAAACTTTTTCTTCTGCAAAAGATGGCGCTCAGAATCGTTTTTAACCTTCATATCCGAGCACATACTGACAAGCTTTTCCTTGAGCACAAAATTCTGAAAATAAAAGAGTTGTATTTGTTTCAACTTGGTCAATTTATGTTTAATTACAACTGCAATCATCTACCCAAAATATTTTATTCTTTATTTCACCGTAACAGCCACGTACATAATTATCCCACTAGACAATCTAAAGAATTTCATCTTCCTTTAGTTAGAAATGTACACACTCAAAATACATGTGTTTATACCGGACCCAGATTTTGGAATAGCTTAGATAATGATCTAAAAGAATCTGTGAAGTTAATTACATTTAATTATAAACTCAAAAAATATTTGTTTTCTAAATATACCAGTTAATTCTGTTCAATGAAAAAACCCGCCATGTTTCACTTTTCCTTGAGATTTTGTAGTGTGTCCACAGACCTTTTCCATCCCTCTCCTTTTCCTTCTCTATTCTTCCCTGCTCCTTTTTCCTCGTTCTTCGTTGTCCAGTATCTGTCTGAGTGCATTTCCTCAAATTCTGTTATTTCCTTGTATTGTGTTATTGTTATTGTTGTTGTCGTCGTTATGTTTTTTGTGGCCGATTGCATATCTTCCTTTCCGTTCAATTTTCCTGGCACACCCCACTGGCCCCATAGTGTCTGTGCCACAAATGTGATATGTTATATAGTTTATACGTTTGCATCCTAAAATCCTAGTAAGTATTGTTCATAGTATTAACATCATTATATCAATGAGTAAAATGTACAATAGTATATAGAAGAATTTAAAATAAATATGTGACCCGCGACAACGGTTTCAGGCAAAAGTCGCAAGAGCGAATTCCCTTCTAGGGGGGGGGGGGTACAAAGATTTTGACTATTATTTTTGTCGATTTAGGTCTTTTGCAGAAATCGAATCTTTGATATGTTTTCTACATCTACACTAAATTTCATAGCATAAGACTAAGTTTTTCCTATCAAAAATTGAATTTTAAGCACCCTTTGTTGGATCACACTCGTCAGTTTTGAGCTTCTTTCGAACGCCGCGCCAATATCCCCAGTGTTGCTACGGTGCATGGTCTCGCATGCGATTGGCTGGTGCGTGGCATACATTTACATAATTCGGCTTTCGGAGACACCAGTTGCAGCATGTGGGGAATGCTTTGTCCACGCGTGCACGATTACATGGTCTATTGTTCTTGCTATAGTGGTTTATACGGTCGCTCTGTAGTGCGTGTAGTGCGGAAGTGAAACAAAAATCATGTAGCATGACATAATCGTGTGAAAAGAAAACTAACTATTCTCAAATTTGTCTACTTTTACATGTAGTAAAGATTATGACAGCAGACTGACTCAATGGAAGGCAGATAAGAGGAAAGGAGCGGTCACATGTGACCAATTATATTCAAATACTACACATCAAAATCGCACCAAACTAACGAGTCGTGTTTGGGTTTTTTTTTTTTTTTTTTTTTTTGTTTCGTTTTGTTTTAATTTAAGCAAAAGGGTCGCCAATGATAAAGACAAATCAACCACAATGAAAACGCGATTTGTAAATGTGTGGATTCGCCACCGTTCCTGTTACATATGCACACAGTCATGGCGTGTGGATGCCATTGCGTAATACATGCACCATACACGTCATGTACATGTACACCATACGTGCAATTATCGTATTCGCCATCTTGAAAGACGTAATGGTAAACAAAACCGAGCGAAACGCATTGTTTTTCGGCTCCATACGCTGAGCTCCGAGGAAGGTGCCCGGGAAATTTGACTCTCTCAGTGAGCCAATCAGAAGGCGATGTGGTTGCTAGAGGCGGGGCTTAACTTCGATTGGCACCATCGTACGGATGGGTGATTCTCCCCTCGCATCGCCGCTCGGACATTGTCTTTGAGAAAGAGGTGAATCTTCAAAGCCTGTTTTCTCGCAATTTTGTCAGGCTAACAACTTAAAAAGTGCATTTTATTTCTCTTTGTATGCCCACTTATGGTGCTGAAGAATACAAGTGTTTTATAGCAATGCAAAGCTTAGGAAAGGGGCAATGTGATTCAGTGAAAAAATGAATTTTCAAAATTCCCGACTTTTACCTGAAACCGTTGTCGCCGGTCACATATGTCTTATTGGTGTAACAAATTGGTGCTGTTGTTGTTTTGTTCTAGTGTTCCACGTTTTACAAGCGTGGCTTTTTTAGTGGAACACTGTTTTCCAACATTGTGATTATTTACTATTTTTGTTGCCATGACAAAGTGCATTGTTTCTTTTTTACGACATCATTCTTGTATAATATACTTTATATTGTATTGAAAAAAATCCTTTATCGGACGAGTGTAAGAGAAATGAAAAAAAAATGTATCACTTTGGATTATGTCAACTTTTTCTTTTCTTTTCTTTGTGATGATGGAAATAAATAAACTATTGAATTGAAAACTATTGAAAAGAGTTGCCCGTCGCATGTATCCAAGCGCTCGTATGGCCGCTGCAAACCTGATCACTAGAATTCGGGACCGGACGCGGACGGGTACACTTGATTGTAATGAAGGGTGATTGTGACATTATTGTGCAAATGTGACCGTGCACTTCAAAACGAACATAGAGTCGCACACACTGATTTTGCGTGAGGACTGGAAATAAGTGGAATGGGTCAACCTAGCCGAACTTGACTTTTTCATATTTTCTGAAAGAGCGGGTGTTCTTTTACATTATGCTAAAATTTGGTATCATAATACGGGCAGGAAAGTGTGATTTTTTAGCAGTTTATCTCAACCATTTTTGGTAAAATAGTGTGATTAGGTGTGTCTTTAGAATCCCTTTTTCATTTCTGAAAAACCTTGTCCACTTTCTTCACTTTCGACTCTAATAACTTTTGAAAGGACCATACTACTGCTTTGAAAGTTGGCGTTTTGTTTTTGCCGACGGCTCAGGAGGAGATAGACAATCCAGCAACGCCGGAACAAAACAGGAAATACATAAAGCCGCGACAACAACAAAAACTTCGCCTTTTACTGTATAGTATGATTTGGGAGTTTTCAAATTGTACTCATTTAGAGTGCCATTAGCATTTTTTTTTTTTTGGGGGGGGGGGGGACACGCTGTATATTATGTACAAAAGACCCTTCTTCACTTTTTGCATAGAGCAATTTGCAAATCCGGTGAAGTTTTCTTCGCAAATTATATAAAACTGTCAAGAGATGCTGAACAATTTCGGTGACTAGTCCCAGGTGACTAACAATAATAGTCAATACTCAGTAGATTGTATCAAACTGAATCGCGAAAAATTAGTATACAAGTATACAAGAAGTATACAAAACGAATCCCCATCCTAACATAAGGAACACTGCGCTTTACGCATATGCTAACCAAATCTCCTGCACCAGAGCTTCGTTAGTATGTAAGTGGACATGAAGAGAGTCTGTTGCGACACGGATTGTCGCCCCTACACGGATTGTCGCCTCCTGCTCGGGGCGACAATCCGTGATGGGCGTTGGCGGCACGGATTGTCGCCCCCTACACGGATCTGGCGACAATCCGTGTAGGGGGCTGGCGGCACGGATTGTCGCCCGCCCTCGTAACACATTTTGCTGGGTAATATCGTTCTGGACATAATCGTTGAAATACTAACACATAACTTACATGGCTACATCCATGCAAACATGCCATGTAAAAACTCATGGTGAGGTTTCAAGGAAGTGTGTATGTGCGCGGTCACATGATAATTTAGTGTCCGTTTGTGCGTGTGCGTGTGCTTGTGTGTGTGTGTGTGTGTGATGGAAGAATGTGTTTATTATGTCAGTTTTTTGCGTATGTGTTTTTTTAGCTGCGCGTGGGGAGGGATACCTATAAATGTAAGCTGTTGCTGGCATAAACATTGATATTGATTTTATCAGCAGCTTTGAATTTGATGAGCTTGTTTGGCAGATTTGTATATGAATTCGGAGTGGAGCTTGCGTGCGGGCGGATGCTGCTTTTCTGCATACGGTCCATTATGTCTTATTTATCAACATTGGGAAATCGCTTCATCAGGAAGGATGTGGTATCGGTTCGGGTGTGCGTCGGTATGTGGGAAGGGGGTTACATTTCGTTATTGCAAAAGTTTGTTATTCTGAAGGCTCATTCGTCCGAAGGCTCATTCGTCCGAAGGGTCATTATTCCGAAGGTTCGTTATTCCGAATTTCATTTTTGGATCAACGAACCACTAGGTATAGGGAATTGTGTGTTTCGGATAAATGAAGCCTCGGAAAAAAACGAAACTTCGGAATAACGAACCTTCGTGTGTGTGTGTGTGTGTGTGTGTGTGTGTGTGTGTATGTATTTGGGTCGGTGAATGTGGGTGTGGGATGATTTAGGTTTTGTTTAATCAGGGGTTGGTGGGTTGGGGGTTGGATTTGAAGAAGGATAGTTATAATGGTATGACGGATGTTGGTATAGGATTTAATATTTAGGATAGATGTAGGCCCTAGATTTGTTTCGGTTTGGGAGGGGAGGGGGTGGTGGGTTTTTTTATGACTGATTTGATTCTAGATTTGTGTAATATATTTGTGTGTTTTTTTATGTATATGCCCTTTTAAGTAAGAAGGTGTTACATGATCCAAACCAATATATTCAAGGAATATAGGTTTGGTAGGGCCCTATACATGTCAAAACTTTCTCGTGAAGAAATTATTAGTAGGGTTGGTCTATAATCGAGTTATCTATGTTGAAGTGAGATTATTTGTGGTATAAATTGACACATGGATTTGCTTTTGTTTCGAATTTCCATTTCCAACTCTTTTTGTTCATGTTGCACCCAGAATGGGTCGATTGATGAATGATTTGAATGAAATCAATAAATATCAAGGAAAAAAGTGTTGATTTGGTTTGTTTGCATTATGAGGTTTGTTTGAGTGTTTGTTGGTGTTTGTTTGTACTACGTATGTATTAGCGGTGTGCAATGGCAGTTCGTTTGTGCTAATTAATCAAGTAACGATTGACAATTTTTTTACGGCGTGTGGAAATTATTCGCTCATGCATAAAGCATGCCAAACCTATTCTGGGACAAAGAATAGTGGTATGGACGTTCTAGTTTATAAGACTGATGGAAGAAAGTGACTGCAGTGAAAAATGAACAAAGACAAATAACATTTGGGGAGGGTACCTCCCTCGTATGTATTTTCTCTCGGTCTCTCTCTCGCCTAGCCCGCCTCACCGCTGATATTTGGTTGACACGCCCATACTATTTTTAGATCAACGCTGGTGTGAATTCTTTAAACACGTGCTCATACACTCTGAAGGCGTTTGTATTGCCACAGTAGCGCCACTATATTCCACATACACACGTAAACATACAGGCACACGTATACACACAGACAAACAAACCACTACCACTATGTAACCACCACGGTAAATTGGCACCTCGTCTACACCCACCCTGTCCACTGTCCACCTAGTCTAATGCCATCTCGTCTAAACTCACTTCGCCTACTACCAACTCGTCTACCAACCATTTTGTCTATATGCCAATTAGTCTAATTGTCATTTCGTCTACTAGCCATTCTATCTAATGTCCAATTTGTCTAAGTCACATTTCGTCTAGCACCCATTATGTCTATTGATCATTTCGTCTATTAATCATTAGGTCTATGAATAAAATAGGCTACAACTCATTTTGTCTAATAGCCAATTAGTCTACAACCACCTTGTCTAATAGTCAATTAGTCTAATAACCAGTCAGTCTACTCCCAATTGGTCTACTCCCAACTGGTCTACACCCAGTTGGTCTACTCCCAACTCGTCTACACCCAACTCGTCTACTCCCAATTGGTCTACTCCCAACTCGTCTACTCCCAATTGGTCTACTCCCAACTCGTCTACTCCCAACTAGTCTACACCCAACTCGTCTACACCCAACTCGTCTACTGCCAACTAGTCTACTGCCAACTCGTCTACTACCAACTAGTCTACTCCCAACTGGTCTACTACTAGTTATAGTTTTTTTTTTTTTTGTTATTTAAGTCTACTTCATCCAGTTTCTTTTTTCCCAGTGAAATAGGTTGAACACTCTTGGTGCGGAATGGTGCCCCATTTGAATTTTAAATTTTTATGTTCTAATAATGACACTTTTTAGGGAAAAAAGATAATGTCACAGTGTGAAAAACTTGCTGTGTTATTTTTGTGGTGGATGTGTAATTTATATCAGAAGCAATCATGCAGCATTTATAATATGTCCAAACTCCACACTCCATCCATTCAACTTTGATACACAATCATAAGTATGGTAAAAATGAAAATGAACACTTTAGAAGTACATTATCAGTATTCTTTATTCTGTCTGCCACGTACTGATGTATGTAAACGGTTAAATGCACAAAAAAGGTTGAAACATATGCACAAAAATATGATTCATGTACAATATATAGCTACTACTGAGATGAATAATTTACTAGCCTGCAATGTACTCAATATACGTTTCGCGAGGAACCTAACGAAGTCCACGCGCATGCGTACAAAAACCAGCCAGCACACTGATAGTCTTTGCTCAAATGACACAATTGGCAATTTCGACGCGTTAGGGTTACGGAAAAAAAAAAATCGCATCCGGCCAAGATCGCTGCATGCATGCATGCATGCACGCCCATGGAGGTTAGTTTGCAGGCACAAACCCTTGTTGGTCGTAATAGGAGTCTGCATGTTCTGGTTCTGGTTCTGGTTGTATACTGCACACAACGCCCTGGTATACACGTACCACTGCACTGCAGCCTCTCCCAACAAGGGTTTGTACAGACTTCTAAAATCAGTTTCTCACGGTGAAAATCAAACTCCACCCATGTGATTGGTTGCTGTCCAATGTCCATCACCATCTCTTGGGACTTGTCTGGCAGCACCCAGTAACTGGATAATTAGAAAGGCAGATTAGGCAGATATCACCAGTCCATGGGTGAAATAAAAACAACACTGGTCAGACCAGGGAGGTGACCTCCCTGGTCAGACAACCCTAATACCAGTGCACCAAATTCCAAGGGGTGTATCAGGTGACTTTTTCTTCCTACTCTGCACAGTAGTCCGTATTGTCATCTTTATTGGCTCTTCTGTAAACCATGGAGTAACATATGCAGATATATGTGGATTCATTCACGTGTAAACCATGAAATGACTAAAATGTAATGAGATATTTTGGGGACATTCTTTACTATTCTGAACAAGATTTCAAGGCATGTTATAACTTGAGATTCCCCTTATATGACTATCAAAAGAGCATACATATTATTCTAAGAGACGAAAATCAAATTTGAGATGGTCGAGATATCCCAAAACAGAGTGGTCCTAATGAAATGTGGGAAATTTCTCTTATATGGACCACCTTGCTTTACTTTGTTTTTGGATATTTCCAAATCCGACTTTCATCAAATAGAATTTTAACTTCTGTTTGATAATAATATCTCGAGTAGTTTCTATCTTGCAAAATGTCAAAAGCTGAATCACCATCTCAACCAAAATTACCATCCTTTAACACCTACTTGTTTTCTTTTTCTCGCTGGTATACTGTGTACTCATGGGCCCTTAAATAAACACAAACCTAGGTTCATTGTAAGTGTATACCAACCTAGTGTATATGACAATCTAAAATTGATACCCTTGAATTTCATTATGTGTAGGTTCTGAATGAAACCTTAATTTTGAGAAAATCAATGCTGAAAAGCAAAGAACAGTTCTTGTGCCTATGCAGGAACCAGACCCAGAAAAACATTTTACTTCTAAGAGGTTTTCTACTTCCAGGAGGAATTTTTAATAAGTGGAGTCAGAGATGGTCTTCTGTATAACTTCTCTCCCTAGTTTGATCTCTCTCCTAGTAAGTTCCGACAGTGTTTCAAATTCACTGTAAATTCCTCCCTATTCATTGGTCTGATAAAACGATACATTTCCAGAGTGAATGTATGTATCCATACGTCTTTTAAAACTTGTGATACTGATAGATATCAATGTAAAATCTCCTGGATGCTGCAGTTGATCATAACTTGCAATTGATTGCAATTCTCTATTCTATACTAGTTAAAATCATTTGCTGGTTGCCATCAATTTTTTTTTCCATCTTTATTAATTGCAAAACACTGAAAGAGCTAATACTTAGTTGTTATGTGTTCACTCAAAATGAGTTGAATCTACTGTGTCATAGCTGTAATAATCTAATTAAGTGCTTTTTGGAAATGAACCTGCAGTATGTTGGCAACAACGTAATATTTGTCACTGTCGTCCAATGTTTTGCCATGATTTACATTTTACAACATCATTCATATTTTTTTTTGAATCATTTACAATTTTGTGGATCAAACTTTTTGCTCAGTTGTATTTTTGGATTTGAGTTGCAATTTGGGAATTATGACCACTCTATAGTAGGCCTAAAGTTATTTTTCACAACACTTAGATATGATACATATAGAATTTTCAATATGCCTCTTTCCATTAAACAATATTTTTATGGATAAATACAAAATCACATGAACTGACCTACACTTTGTATCTCCCTCGATTTTTGAGCATTAGACTTGAAATTTGGCACATGGCATTGAGGCCGCCATTGTAGAATTTTAGCTTTTGTCATTGTCAACAGTGTTTGCCATGGTAGCAGCATTTTCATTAAAAAAAAAAAAAACATACAAAATTTTGTGGAACAAACTGCTCACTTTTTGAACAATTGATTTGCAAGTTGAGAGACTATAATGATCACTATTTCATTTTAGCAAGACAGTTGTGTGTGTGTGTGTGTGTGTGTGTGTGTGTGTGTGGTTTTCAGTCTGTCTGTTGCCATGACATGAGTATTATCTTACAATTACAGAATTATGTAGATTGATCTAACTCCCTCACTTATTGAGCATTAGAATTGAAATGTCGCATATATGTGGCCGCTACTGTAAAGTGAAGACATGCAAATTTCATCTCTTGTCATTGCTGGTCAATGTATTGACGTGATAACAGCATTTTTTTTTAAATTAAACATCATACAAATTGTAAGTTGATTTTTAATAGCTAAACCCAGCAGTTTGTAGGATTTGACTTGAGATTTGACACATAATACCAATACAAATTCAATTGCTCAAAGTATTTCTTTCGTCAATATCAAACAATGCCTTCCCATGGCAACATCCTTTTTCTATATTATGATTATTATATATAATTATATATATATATATATATATATAAAGAAAAGTAACAAAGCTGCAACAAAGTTCATGCTGTATTCACTTTCTTCACACAAATTTTCGAGCGTCTCACCGCCCTTTCTCAAGTGTTGATACTCAACAGTATCAACACTTGAGAAAGGGCGGCGAGACGCTCGAAAATTTGTGTGAAGAAATAAACCGTTGGTGAATACAGCACGAACTTTGTTGCAGCTTTGTTACTTTTCTTTTTATCTTGCCAACACGTGGACTACCTTATCAACATATATATATATATATATATATATATATATATGTATATATGGGTGAAAACGATATTCAAACCCTTGTAAAATTGTCACCTGGGGATGTTTTTCTTGGTTTTAGGTATCATTTGGTAGAGGAGGGTTGTACCTTTCAGAAAGTATATACTTTGCAGTGTTAAAAAATAGTGCCTTGAAGCTGAAAAAAATGGACAAAAAGCATATTTTGGGAAAAAATCCCAGAATCACACGTCTTAATTTTTGTTCTAATGCAATTCTACAGCTTTGTTTTTCCTTGTGAGTAAGCCCACACACTTCAACTATTTAATCAAGTACTTCTGCCATGAACGTGTATATTATTTATCTTATCAGGAAACGTTGAATTCACTTATGTCTGAAAAAGAACGTCTCTGAATGAATTATCTTTTCCTTGACGCCAAAAATTCAGGATGACTATGAAAACATGTAAGGCCATATTCATTTAGCGTCTTATCCATACTGCCATTCCATCAAAATTTGTGAGTGAGCTGTGTGAAATAATCGTGTGGTGGCTCATTAAAGAAAATTATACTGAATAACCATCAGAGATGTTCAGTTGTTTAATGTTGTCATTAATGAAAGTGGATTATGCTTGAGATAAAAAGTGGTTATCAGTATGTAAGTGTGAGCCAGGCGACTATGATGATTGGCAACTTTAGTAGCATACTGTCCACAAAAAAGAGTTCTGGTTGATAAACCGAATTGGCGAATGTCTCTGATCAAAACGAATGTCCCTGATTGAAAGTCTCTGAAGGGATATTTCCTCATCTGACACTTTCGCACTGCATGATACTTTATTCGCGTGCTTATTTTACGCACTGACGAGCCATCCTGGAATCGAGTCAGCACAGTTCAACGACAGATATGCCCACAAATCTTGAAAATGTGAGTAATAACAAAAACCCTCCTGGTGTTTGTGCCGATTTATTAGAATTATTATTCCGTAGTTTTGCCAATCAGTATCATTTGTGAAATAATGTATTTTAATCTTTGGATTAGAGGTAAATTAAAAAAGGATAGACAGTAAATATGTAAGAATCTGCACGAAAATCAAAGACCGCACGTCTCTGAGCAAAATGAAAAACGTCTCTGAAAATTACTGTTTCATGAAATAAAGACATCCACTATACAAATTATGACAACATTAAAGAAAATTTATGTCTGGATGGGCTCAGTTAGTATAATAGGAACAAGTAGAACCAAGTTAACACGGGCGTGTTGTAATATTAAGAAAAATGAAACTTCCTGAAAGATGTTGAAAATATGTAAAAGAGTTTCAAATTTAAGATTTTCTGTTGATTGAGAAAGTGTAAACACATTGTCAGGACAGAAAATATGTTTTATGACTAGTAATAGGTCAATAGTCTATGATTATTATGTAGTAGCCACTTTAGTTTACGTATTTTTTTGTGAGAGAGGCAGAAATGTAAGAAAAACGGGTCTAGGTCAGAGACGTTCTCTGAACAAATAGGATCTGCTCTCAAACCAATATCAATGACCCACCATGGCGAATTGGTGCCTATGTTTGTAGCACATTGGTTCCTCAATCCAAATATAATGCCAATATCTTGTAAAAATCAAACCCATTAAGTACCGATAAGCAAAGATGTTTACGTCAGAGACGTTACATTAAACGTTTTACACATTTTCAACTACATTGTACTACAATAAGGAGTAGATCTTTCATTATTACACAGTATATGGCCCTCGTATACATACATCGTTCTAGGTAATTTACGCAATCTAAAAAACAATGTTGATTTTATAATTTTGATCAGAGACGTTCATTTGTGCGTACATTGTTCTTCCAGTGCATGATAAATTTATTTTAATATCATTTTAACTCTATCTTTTTTTTTCTTACAGCAAGATGGGAAGACCGGATGGATTGTAAATGCTCCGAATATTAGAATTTCGTCCTGCTCAGGATCTTTAGGCTCAGTCATGTTCATGGAGCCTACAAGTTCCAGACAACGGCCGTGGTACATTGTACTGGCAAGACCGGACGGACATCTTGGAGGTGCCATCTGTTTACAAAATAATGACTATCCCAACCCCTGTTTCAGGTAGCAAGCGACGCAGTCGGTACCATGCACTGATTGAGGACATGGAATACCAAGTGGAGGGGAAATACAATTCAATGTTATAATGCGGACTCTGTTTTAATTCACATCACTACGTTTGCTTTTGAAGCTGTAAAATCTGAGGCTTACACGCAAAGAAATAAATGTTCAAATTTGCACCTAATTTGTAACAATAGCAGCACACCTGCGGTGCATACTTGCACCCTTAATATTGGGCTTAATTGCACCCTTAATTAACTGCCTTTTTGAAGTTTTGCTAATTTCTGCAAACAAGTTCTCATACAGTTGATAAGAATATGCAAATGAGTGAGCTAACCATGTCATAACCTCACAATTTTCCATTGATCTTGTACAAAAAATAACGAAAATTCAATTTTTCTGTCGTTAAAATCTGAAACATGATGCTATTTCTGGTTGATTACATTCAGAATAGTTATCAGTTAAATATACTCGGAGTAAAGCCTCGGGCATAATTATGTTTGAATGAAAAACTGAAAATTTCAAAAGTTTATGTGCAAACATTATGGCAAGTTGTGAGGGAATGACAAGCTCAATTTGCCATTAGCATATTCATAATGACCGTTCAAAAACTGTTTCCTGAAAAAAAAATTAGCGAAACTTCAAAACGTCATAACTTCATTATTTTTTTCTTGAGCCCGTAAGATTTTATTCTTTCTTATCAGCGGCTAGCTCATATTTAGGCTGAATTTCCCCTGTAATGACTCCTTTTCTCTTAGAAGTAAGGTGAGATGTTCTAGTGGTATTATTTTTGAGGTTTGTAAGCCAAATACATGAAAAAAGGTAAAATACTAACATCTATGATGAAACAAAAAAATGTCTATTAAGAATGTCCCTTTACTTAGTTTCCTCTACAACACTAGACTTATGTATCGCCTTCGAGTAGAAAGAAGGAATGATAATCCCCTACCGATGTGACAGGTAAAATGTGATATTGTAATGTTATCATTGTCAACCTCTTGAAAGAGGTTTTCAGTTCATTTTTGGTCAAACGTTTGCTGTACCACACCGTTGATATTCTTTTGAGTTTGGCGTTTACAATTTATATCTAGCATGTTGATACTTAAATTCAATCTTTGGAGTATGGAAAATCCGTGTTGCCATTGTAACGGCATTTTTCATTAAAAAATATTCACTTCTTTCGTCAGGGACAGACAGTATTTGCCACAGAAATAAATAACTTTTTGAATAAAAATCAATCAAACAAAAACATTATTGCTTACGCTATTTTCCTCAGTTTTGAGAATGTTGTTATAGCTTTAGATTTAGCACATTTTGGTAAACCATTATAGATTTTAGATATGCATATTGAAAAACACATCTTTGTCAACGTTAAATAACGCATTGCCATGGTAGCAACTTTTTATTTCTGATAAAAAACATACAGAAACATTGTGTATTGAGCTAACTCCCTCAGTTTGAGGTCCATGGGGTATTAATCACATTTAGTGATAGTTCTAGTCTGTATTGCATGTATTGTTGCTGCCAGTCCTCTGTGGTACATTCTTATTATTTTCTGAGCAACACATTTTTGCTTGTTTGTTTACATTTCAATGAACTTCTCTTGTTGTTTTTGAAAGAAATGTAGGTAGGCTATTGTTCTTTAAACTGTAATATTCTCTGTTAAAAAATAAAAAAATGGGCGTATATTCCTTGGCAATGTAGCCCACATTATGTGTGGGACCTTGATATTTTGACCTGGTTATAGAAACTTCAAAAATTCATAACTTTTTCTTTTTCTAATTTTGCTCAAACTGTCACTGATATGTTCTAATAATGTTGCTGAATTCTCTCAATCCACATGATTTCAACCTGAACTTGCGCAGTACTTACTTTTACGATATCATCAAAACATATCTAATCTCTTTTCTGTTACTCCCCAAATTAGCCAAAAGCATTACAATATATATAATACTACAGTTATCAGGGTCATGGCTTTATGACAACATAAAACTGTTTAATTGAAATATCAAACAATCGCAAAAAATATTTTGATGATATCGTAAAAGTCAAGTTCACATTGAAATACATGTGGATTGAGAGAATTCAGCAACATTATTAGAACAATAAACATATCAGTGACCGTTTGAGGAAAGTTAGATAAAGAGCAAGTTATAACTTCAAAAATTCATAACTTTGTTATTAGGCTCTATAATATTATCCACATTATTCGTAGGATACATGAACGCCTAATTCAGCTAAAACAGTTTGAATGCATGACAATTATAAATTTGACATTGGTGTCAGATTTTTACTTGAATGGATTGATCCAGGTTAGCTAATCTTATATCTCAGCTCCTATGGGCCTATTGGCAATTTGCTTTGGTACATGTACAACGCATTAGCAATAGCACGACAAGACATTACGTAGGCCTGAAGGGAAAAGTCACAAAATCATGAAGTATAGTAATCTATTACTGTAGATGAATAAGCCTTAGTAGATTTAGGCTCAAACTTCCAAGAAGGCGAATTTGATAAAATGCATGATAAGCAGGCACCATGCATAAATAGGTGAATTAACTTGGGTTTTTATATATATGTAAACTCGCATTCACAATTAAATCAGGATGTCACATACAATGTAAAAGCTTATTATAGCTATTATCTTTTTTTCTTAAACAGATAAAGGTTAGGCTCGTATAGACGTATCAGTAGTTTTGTACAATCTTGTATAGCCCTTCATGAAATATTATAGAAATATGAAAGAAGGAGTTATATGACACATTGGATAAGTATGTCGGCCAGAGGCCAAGAAAACTATACATGTAAGGTAGACTGATATAAAAAAAAACACAACAAAAACTACAAACTTGTTCAGCTATTAATGCAAATGGGGAGTGAATTTTCAATGTACAAAAACAGAGAATGATTCAGGCCTTTTGTAGTATTTCTTTCATAAAGAGATTTATTGAGAGAAAGGTGAAAATAGAGGGAAAAATCATGTTGGTCTTGACATGATTCAGTA